>NC_047067.1:300000-600000 GCF_902459465.1 Asterias rubens | reverse complement strand
TCAGACAGCCTCCTTCCTCCTAACTTCCTCCTAACTTCCTCCTATCTGGGGCAGCATTGCCAGATGAAAATGCGATAAAAAGAAATCATTTAACGGTTCCCTCCATCCCCCCTTTCCCCGTGGGATGGGATATTGACTTAATTGAGTTTCACGGATCAGAGAAGAAGGTAACAAATTCATTACTGTAATCACCCCTGTAATTTCGGAATGGACTAGTCCACCTTTTTAAAAGTTCCAACAAAAGTTGTAACATTTTGCTAAATATCTCCTAGATGGTTTCTCTCACATATAAATCTTTTCCTGGCTGATCATACTTCTCCAAAACAATATACCTTTCCACCCAAACCTCGTTAGGATTTTACCATAAGATCTCCGAGGGGTGGTTTTTTTCTATGTCAGTGATGCGTTAGTTGTGTGGGTATAAGGTTGAGTGGAGGCTAAATTTTTGCATAAACACAGATGCTATGAGTTGGTTGATTTTGATGGTTAGTGAAGCTTAAACGGAGTGAAGATCCTGCATATGAGTTGGTTGGGATGGCAGACCCTGCCACTTTAAGTGATTCAGGTAAATCAGAGACTCCATGCCAGGGTCAGAGATCGTCTTAAAGTAAGGACGCTTAACGACTGGTCATTGACCTCAACTAAAAATTATAAAATATTAATTTAGAATGACAAGATCGACTTCTAAAATTAACTTCAAACTTTGTTTTTGTAGAGTCAGCATTTCCCTCAGTGGTTCGCTTGCCAGGCGCCAGTTGAAACACTTAAGGACCAGTCAAAATTTACTCCAAGTGGTCTAGATGGCTAGTTCAGCGGTGAAAATCATCCATATTTAATGAATAACAAAAATTGAACAGACTAGTAAAGAAATCTAACTAAATAGTGAAATGGCACACTAACTGGTCCTGTTAGCTATTCACTCAAATGCCACAAGAAACACAAAAATACAACCACTCCCGAATAAACTTTAAAAAACACACATTTATCTGTGCTGCACATTAACCAATTGATCTAAATGTTCAAATCTATTCATTTAACATTTTTCCTGCCAAAATCATTTAAACAACATACATAATGTACGCTATTTGAGTGAGATCTTATGCCGGGCATGCCCTAACCAATTGCAGACTTGTCACAAGATTACCACATATTGTCAAATCATTGTCTGCAAAGTTACGCAACAACATACCATCTCAAGCCTTCTTCACATCATTTGCAAGTCAAATACAGCGAAAACACCACTCGACTCGTAACAACGGCTTTTCAGAACTAAATAGATCCAGTAAACATGACTCTCCAAAAAACCCACCTGTAAACACTCAGCATAAACAACATCCTGAAAGCTAAGATTTTGATTTAGGAGATAGGTACGTTTGTATGCATCCATATTGCATCAATTTTTGCTGCTGGTCGTCCTGTGACACATTTGTTTCAACGAGTGAATAGAGTGTGCAGAATGTGACAATATGCATTTGTTTCAAACATGTGAATAGAGTGTGCAGAATGTGACAATATGCATTTGATAATACTATACATGTAAAAAACTAGAGATTTTTTAAATTTTTTTTTATTGTAGGTTTTTTCTTTTTTTTTGGGGGGGGGGGGGGGTGTAAGGACATGTGCACAAGCAGTTGCAATGCATTGTGTCTGGTTGCCCATTTCTGTTTGTGTATAATTTAATATTTTTTTACAGAAAACTAAAAAAACAAGTGTTTATCAGCAAAACCCCGAAGGGAACACTATCCAACACTTTTACTGGCAGTCTGTTTCTGCCATTACGCACTACTACACATATTATGACAAAATAGGTCTGAATGTTATCAAAACATCTTGAGAAAGTCAACTGCAACAAAGAAAGCAAAAATAAAACCTCTGAAAAAGCACGCAACATTGGATCATATTACGGTAAATTGAAAGGAAGGAAGTTAAATCATGTTCATTTTGATTGAGTACCACATGGGGATAAAATGACCACATCACTCTAATGGTTTCTATACTACTCACAATAATGGATGCTATAATATTCACTGTACAATAAGGTACCAGATTATTTCTCCATCAAGCCTCAGTTTGGTTACATTGATTTGAATGAGAAGAAAATCAAGATGGCCGCATCATGATGTTGGTCTATTACGGGGAGTAGGCCTGGGCGACTAGTGAAATTTACTACTTGACTAGTCGCACCTCAAATAGTCGTGACTACGACACTAGTCGTCACTAATTTTTAATTATCAAGATGCTTAGGTGCAATATAGTAAGAGTCAAGCTAAAAGAATTGAAGCCGATTGTGTCACTGATGTCACAGTCTGATTGCGTTATGTAAGTAAAGTATGTTGTTGTTGTGAATAGTCGTGAGCGACACAACTGGTTCAACAAACAGGTAGTTGCAACTATTTTTAAAGTAGTTGCGACCATTTTTGAGCAGACATTACTATTTTGTAGTAGTTGTGGCGGCATGATTAATTGAGTAGTTGAAAAACGGTAGTCGGGACTTGAATGATAAAATAAAAGTCACTAGTCGCACTAGTGGCCCAGGCCTAATGGGAAGTCAGAGAGAGGCAATAACACGTCAGTTTTTATGTTTTGTTTTTCAAAACTAAATCTGTCACAATTCAAACAAATTTCTTTATTGCTTGTTCTATTTTAGGATTACCTTAATCACTATTGACAACTGAGTGGCTGAGTCCATACCACACCCAATGCAACCATAATTTGTTAAAAGTTTGTCCACTTAAAAGGTAGGGCTTAACTTTGGTTATGAAACAAGAAAAGATTGTGCAGTTTCTTTCAGAATGCTTATTTGAAAAAGGCTTCAGGAATGAAACCTTTCTCAGGCATCTCAAAGCACACAAATCTATGCAACAGAATTTGTTTTCTTTGATAATTTTTTTTTCAACTTCAATGAACAATTTAGTCCAAATGTTCACAGTTTTGTTATTTTATGCTTGTTAGGATACTCCAAGTGGGAATCCTGGTCTTTGACAATTACCCAAAGTATACCCCGCCTTCAAAGACAGCTCTATAAAATAGGGTCATGATCCAAAGCAATATAAATTGAGACTTAGGAAGTTTCTTCACTTTTGAGTTACAATATTTCATCTTCAAGCAATATAAATTGAGACTTAGGAAGTTTCTTCACTTTTGAGTTACAATATTTCATCTTCAAGCAATATAAATTGAGACTTAGGAAGTTTCTTCACTTTTGAGTTACAATATTTCATCTTCAAGCAATATAAATTGAGACTTAGGAAGTTTCTTCACTTTTGCGTTACAATATTTCATCTTCAAGCAATATAAATTGAGACTTAGGAAGTTTCTTCACTTTTGAGTTACAATATTTCATCTTCAAGCAATAAAAATTGAGACTTGGGAAGTTTCTTCACTTTTGAGTTACAATATTTCATCTTCAAGCAATATAAATTGAGACTTAGGAAGTTTCTTCACTTTTGAGTTACAATATTTCATCTTCAAGCAATATAAATTGAGACTTAGGAAGTTTCTTCACTTTTGAGTTACAATATTTCATCTTCAAGCAATATAAATTGAGACTTAGGAAGTTTCTTCATTTTTGAGTTACAATATTTCAACTTCAAGCAATATAAATTGAGACTTAGGAAGTTTCTTCACTTTTGCGTTACAATATTTCATCTTCAAGCATAAACTTTAATACTGCACTTTTTAAATTGTTTAAAAACTCCTGGTAGGATTGTGATTGATAATTCGATTGATAGTTCAAATAAATGATCTGCAACAGCTGTAAGATATTGCCTTGCATTTTTTAGAATGGACCCGAAATGCAGAGACTTTTGAAAGTGATTTGTCATCTATAATGTAGGTTGGGAGCACTTTTCTAAATAGTTGACAACATTTTTTTTAATGATACTTAACTAATTGATTCCTGTTTTAGGTGTGTGCAAATGTATTTGCAAACCTTAAACTTTGAACTTGTTGGTGCAAGATAGTCTTCCTTAGACTAATTGCATCTATATGAGAAAAATGTACATTTTCATTGGAGTACTTTCAGGAGCATCAAGGCAAGAGTAGCCTTGACCCAGGTCAGACTACTTCAAAGCCTGGAATTTCATTTTTGAGAGGTCAAGGCCAATTTCATTTTGCAAAGGTTACTTCCATTGGAAAATCTTTGAAGTCTATGTTTTAATAGGCACCAAGGCCAAGACCAGTGGCAACAGAGGTCATGACCCCTGTGACCTCTTAAATTCTAGGCCTACATATTTACAAACAAGTATAGTCTGAATCCAACATGTTACAGCAGTCAAACAGTTGCCCAGACAATACACAATTACGAAAATACCCAAGTGGCATCAACACCCACTGAATAGCTGGAATTTCTCATCAGTAAATTGCTTCAAAACATAGAGCAAGGGAAATGCAACACTTTCTTTCACGGAAAAGGAAGTGTCAACCGAAAGTACATACCCTTGAACAAAAAAAAAGTAACAGAAGAACAATAACAAAATACATACACATAATTATATTTATTTATTTTAATTGAACTGATACAGAGTCTAACTTTGTGTTACAACCCAGATTGCATTATACAATTGTTGCAGGCTGTGACGGGGCCCGTGGCGTTTTGTACACCCGAGGAGGAAAATTGCACCCGAGGCGAAGCCGAGGGTGCCATTTTCCTTTGAGGATGTACAAAACCCATGGAACCCGTCACAGCGTGCAACAATTGTTTTGTTACATTATTCCTCTTCTTGAAGTTCTGTTGTCATCCTTAAGCATTATTACATAGTTTAAAACAATTTTTCACGGTTCCCTCGGTACATCGGTGAACGTCACTCAGCCATGGTACATGTACATGCGTATTTGTTGCACGGTATGTAATTGGTTGTCGACCAATCAAACTTCACAGTTTGTTACTGAGGTATAACAAAAATCAATGCACAGTTACAATTAAAGCCATTTCCCTGATCAGGAACCAGACTGCCAACTGTAAATCAACACTATGCGGTATAGACACAGACCCGCTCCTGGCCTCTACTCGTACCTGTTGTTACACTTGAGGATTTCCCATAGACGGTCTGGGAAAACTTAACAAACAGAGGTGAAGCTTAACAATGTCAATTAACGCTACAAAAGATAATTCATATGTTGTAAAATGCCCAACATAAAAGTATAAGCTGTTTCCAGCCTCGCTACCATGGGCAGCGCGCAGTATCGATACCTCTCGTCACTAACTCCTGGTGGAGAAGAAGCACTGAAAATCAACGCTGATTGGCTCACCAAACAGTACCGCTTTGCACACACGCTTGTTTTAAAAACATTCGAGCGCTTAGCGGCACTTGCAAACACAAGATTTTTTTTGTAACAGGGAAAAGGGTTCCATAGTGAGGGAGATTTCCAAATTTGTTCATCGGAACATTGAAAGTTTATTTTCAGGGAAATTCCTGGAGAATCAGGGAAAGTTGGCAGCCCAACGTGCCAATATAGCCGTAGCCACCAATTTGTACACAGATTGACTGTCAAAATGATGACTCATTCAGGAACAACATCCAGAACAAATTCTTGTTTAAAACTAAGATTGTACATGTACATGACTGTTCAAATCCAACTGGCCTAGATCCCCTATACAGAAACAGGAACAACGGAACCTAGATTCCTAAACTCTGATGACCCCTGCAGAAATTATAAACAAAAACTGTTTCGCAAAACACGTCAACCTTTTGGCAGCGCACACCACATACTTGTTGATGAACCCATTACAGTAGGATATAAAAAAAAGGTTATGAGAATTTCTAAGTTGCATGTTTAGATAACAATACAGCAACCCCTAGACATCATACGTAAAATAAACAAATGAGTATAAATAGCCAGAGTTTTTCAGGTTCTTTTCCAAGGTTGCCTGGCGGCTTTTGTGATTCAGAACCGTGGTGTTTGGACAACACTGGTGGTAGATGTATACAGCGGGGGTTTTCCACTGTGATACTAGCATGCCAGAGTTCCCAGGCATGGATGAACAGCCAGCAAATCAACAAGTGAATAGATGACGTTTGGATCCATTGAAAGGTCATTTCTCTATGGTTGGGTGAAGTGAATTTAGACTACAGCTAAATTACAGAGTAGGATTCGGAAGTTTGCGGTTTCATAAATATGTGCTTTCAAAATACCATTAGTCATAATTAATACATGACAAAGTAAATACATTGAAATTTACACTGTACATGATGTCTGTACATAGTTTGTAACGATATTACATTATGAATACTTCAAATTTTTCAAACGGAAGGTTTTGAACAGTTTTACAGTCCTTTCTGAGTTCAAAACTATACAAAATAGAAAAACTAAGATCCCAAATACTCGCAAAAAAATGGGGGAAAAAGAAACAGTTACACCAGATAATTTCTACTTGATGTTACACACTGTCGGCCATCTGTAGGCTAATTGTTGATTTTAAAAAGACTTTGCATAATACAGCTTGATGTACATGGGAGTTCTATCATGATTGGTTGTTGAACAACTTGCGTTGCATAGAACATATCCAAAGCTTGATGCAGCTCAAAGCCAAAATCCAAGTTGCATGTACAGCCTGGTTCACAATTCAAGCAAATTGCAAAAGTGAAGCTTATTGTTGTAAGTCACAATTGGGAAACAGTGCATACGGATTGCTGCATCACCAAACGTTCGCTTCGCAATCGCTTTTGCATGAAGTATGAACCGAGTTCAAGGATGCATCTCAAAATATTAATCACAATCATCCACACAAAGAAAATCATGCTGCAAACCTACAGGTTGCCTGCCTCTTTTTGTATATAAAAAAAAAAATTGCTTTTAAAAGTTTATCCCCAAAGTATAACAACGAAAGAACCTTGGATGAAAATGCATAGTGCATGTTTGTTGTAGCAGATCATGGGACGATCCAAGTATAATAGCACACAGTCGATAATAATATACCTTTATATAAAAAACTTACTGAACCACAACTCTCATTTGACAAACTTATCAATTCTATGGCAAAATGAATCCGGGGTTAGGATGTACTTATGTATGAACAGCCAATAAGCTCCAAGGTTTTCCCAAGTGCAAAGTTCTTTTCATGCGCACCCATGTGATTTTGAAAACTCTATATGTGTGAAAAGTCCACCACTTGAATTCTCATACATAGCCTACATTGAATGGCAATGATACTTGAGCATGTTTTTCATGTATTGTAGCAGTAATAACAATAATACCTAGTTCTTATACGGCGCTTTATCTACAGCTCTTTATCTACAACACTTTATCTACGCCCGTCGGGCATTTCCAAGTGCTCTATTATTTTGATGACAGTTAAGCCAATGTACAGCATGGGTAACAAGGTTATGCGCCATTTTCTATACCACTAGGGGCAAACGTGTACTTTATACGTTGGGATAGACTGCACGCCCGCTCTCAGATCCATCTTCTATATCTTTTCATGGGTTACAAGGTTATGCGCCATAATCTATACCACTAGGGGCATACGTGTACTTTGTACGTTGGGATAGACTGCACGCCCGCTCTCAGATCCATCTTCTATATCTTTTCATGGGTTAGACGGTTATGCGCCATAATCTATACCACTAGGGGCATACGTGTACTTTGTATGTGGGGATAGACTGCACGCCCGCTCTCTCAGATCCATCTTCTATATCTTTTCATGGGTTACAAGGTTAAACGCCATAATCTATACCACTAGGGGCATACGTGTACTTTGTACGTTGGGATAGACTGCACGCCCGCTCTCAGATCCATCTTCTATATCTTTTCATGGGTTAGACGGTTATGCGCCATAATCTATACCACTAGGGGCATACATGTACTTTGTACGTTGGGATAGACTGCATGCCCGCCCTCAGATCCATCTTCTATATCTTTTCATGGGTTAGACGGTTATGCGCCATAATCTATACCACTAGGGGCATACGTGTACTTTGTACGTTGGGATAGACTGCATGCCCGCCCTCAGATCCATCTTCTATATCTTTTCATGGGTTAGACGGTTATGCGCCATAATCTATACCACTAGGGGCATACGTGTACTTTGTACGTTGGGATAGACTGCATGCCCGCCCTCAGATCCATCTTCTATATCTTTTCATGGGTTAGACGGTTATGCGCCATAATCTATACCACTAGGGGCATACGTGTACTTTGTACGTTGGGATAGACTGCATGCCCGCCCTCAGATCCATCTTCTATATCTTTTCATGGGTTAGACGGTTATGCGCCATAATCTATACCACTAGGGGCATACGTGTACTTTGTACGTTGGGATAGACTGCACGCCCGCTCTCAGATCCATCTTCTATATCTTTTCATGGGTTAGACGGTTATGCGCCATAATCTATACCACTAGGGGCATACGTGTACTTTGTACGTTGGGATAGACTGCACGCCCGCTCTCAGATCCATCTTCTATATCTTTTCATGGGTAACAAGGTTATGCGCCATAATCTATACCACTAGGGGCATACGTGTACTTTGTATGTGGGGATAGACTGCACGCCCGCTCTCAGATCCATCTTCTATATCTTTTCATGGGTTAGACGGTTATGCGCCATAATCTATACCACTAGGGGCATACGTGTACTTTGTACGTTGGGATAGACTGCACGCCCGCTCTCAGATCCATCTTCTATATCTTTTTCTGTAAAGTTCATTCATGGCTGATTTTCATTAAACTTTCAACATTAATCCTTGGATCGAAATGTGCATGATGTAAACAAATGATTTCAGAAAAAAATATAAAAAAATAAGCAAAAAAAATGCCACTTAAAGACAGTGGACACTTTTGGTAATTGTCAAAGACTAGTCTTCACACTGGGTGTATCTCAACATATGCACAAAATAACAAACCTGTGAAAATTTGAGCTCAATCGGTCGTCGAAGTTGCGAGATAATAATGAAATAAAAAACACCCTTGTCACACGAAGTTGTGTGCGTTCAGATGCTTGATTTCGAGACCTCAAATTCTAAACTTCGTGGAAAATTACTTCTTTCTCGAAAACTATGTCACTTCAGAGGGAGCCGTTTTTCACAATGTTTTATACCATCAACCTCTCTCCATTACTCATCACCAATAAGGGTTTTATGATGATAACTATTTTGAGTAATTACCAATAGTGTCCACTGCCTTTAAAGGAATAATTCTTTAAAAAGGGAAGAAAAGGGAAGTGACGAGTTCTTAAACGACCGTTTAAAACCAGCCTTCGGCTCGGGCCTTTATCGCACGGCAGCGACCATGCATTTTTAAACGGACGTTTAAGAACGAGCACTATCTTCCCATTCATAAATGCCCTATTGTTAAAAACATTAAAAAATACAATTGTAGACACTTTGACACTTGAAAATTCGAGGTTTAAAGTATTTTTTTTTTTAAACTTTGTGAAGAATCTGTTTGATGGGCGTGGGTTGCGTGTATGCGAGCGCTTAGAAATAGATTACGAGCTGTTGCTAATAGCTATGACTTGCGATCCGCGTGATAATCTTGCGCGCGCAGAAGCCAGCCAGTTATAAACAGCTCCAGCTGGTCATTATCAACCGTAAAAAAAACAACACGTGCACGCTCTCCACCAATAGGAGCAGAGAAACTGTCTGGGGTAATTCTTTAATGTTATTTTTTAGCAAATTCATTTTGTAAAAAAAAAAAAATTGTCTCACTTTCAGGTGATTTTTTTAGCAATTTTATTTTGTGAAAAGACCTATGTCTCATAGACCAAATGCTTTTAAAAATAGTAAAAAACGTGTTTATTTTGACACAATTAATAAAATGACAAACTTGTTTACATTCTCAGGTTACCGTGGGGACGCTATTTATATAAAGGTGTTCAACAAATTGGAAGGAAAATAGGATTAGCTGAACAAGTTGTAAACAACTTACCAACCAAATGGACCGATGGTATTATTGCTAAAAATAGTTAATGCCCAATGTTTCAACCCTAGCAGAAAGAAAGACTCTGCCATCCGGCCCATTAACTATTTTTTTTTTTTATTTATTTATTTTTTTTTTCCAATTTTGGCCAATGGCCATAAAGAATCCTGAGGAGGCACTGAATCCATACTTGGTCTAACGAGTGAAGAAGTATATTCAAAATGATGACCTTGTACCATCGGTGCGAGTCATTGTCTCCAAAAAGTCTGATTCAAGAAACTACATTTTAGGATGTATTTTGAAATGGTGACATTTCCACCTTTTGGTCCCCCCTCGAGCATAGATTTCAAGGATAAAAAAATCTTTAAAAAGCATCCTTTGAAGTTGTCTTGATTAAAGAGCAAGATTTAACTACGTCTGAACAAAATAACGATCTACTTCTTTCACCAGGCAGATAAAAGTCTAAAATTTCTCGGCCTGGATGTACATGTTTGCGACCTACAACGTACTGTATTGTATTCGTTCTGGTTTTTACAGTTCTACTGTATGGTCACCTACAGAAACTCAAAATTTCAATATGGCCGCCATAATGCACTTGAAATTGTCATGTGAACTTCACTCTCACTTTTTTTAATTAGTTCATTATGTAAATTTAATCATTGGTTAATGATTCATTTACAAAGGCATGGCTCACAATAGCCCATCAAACATTGTCGACAGTAGTCAAGACTGTAACAAAATGCCATTTCTCAACTTGCCCTGTGGGTTAACAAAAACTTTGCAACCTACTTTTTTTAGATGCTAAAATCACACAAAAAATTAATGTGTCCATTTATTTTGGAATGAGTCTGTTAATATAACTTAATTTGATCGTACTGGTAGTGATTTCTAACAATAATACGCCAGAAAGATCTTCATGATAATACATGAATCAAATCTGGGGCACTAAAATTGACTGATGTCAAGTAAAATGTACAGCCAACTAGCCCGGTGGTTATTAATATTTTACCAAAAAGCTTCTTAAGTGCAAGGCATGCAAAGTATGGACCACCCTTTTCAGATTTATTTTATTTTATTATAACCCAAAGACAATATTTAGGCAAAGTCACATAACTTGGTGGTGATAAGAATCACTAATAACCAGTTTTTAACACTGAAACAGGAAAGTAGCAGGAGTCAATAAAAGTGTTTATTCCATGACCCAACCGTTTTCTTTTTATAATACACTTCTTTTTATAATACACTTCTGTACTTGCACTTTTTCTTTTTCAGCACCATTGTGAGCCTGAAATTTCCATACTGTACCACACTGCAAAGGTGGGCAAGGGTGCGTGGATGATTTGGGGCAAACAAAACAATCCCTGTTTTTTTTCACTTCTCTTTACTAGAAATTGTGTATAGGAAGCTCCTTGATAGGGGACCCCAATGGGTAACTTCTTGACTGCCCCCACATGAAATGGCACATGTCTAAAAAGGGTAGACATGCACTCAAGGCATAGGCCTGAAATTTCATATTTGAGAAGGGCAAGGCTGTTTTCATTTGACAAAGGGCACTTTCAGTGGAGAATATTGGAAACCTTTGAAAAGGCACCAAGCCAATCTGAGAAACGAACTAACAGTAACGCTTCTCAGATGCAAATTTGGGGGCATAAAAGCTGATCTCTTTATTAATATTTCTAACCATATTACTTTGCACTAAAATGTTTCTCAGTCGAAGCCTGCTGCAGGCTTCTAACAAAAATATTTTTTTTTCCATTTATGTTTAGAGTGACTACTAAACATATAACTTCCCTTTAAAGTCTGAGACACTAAGCTGTATCTTATTGTTAAAGAGTCTCAACTAAACCATCACATCATTCTGTCTCTACAACTGTAAATTATTTTCCCACGCCACATCAAAGTCCCGCAGGGTAAGGTCATTGGACCTCACCTGTTGACACACATTCATTGTCATGTACATGAGTTAGAATTGCTCCAATTTTGAAGTTTACAAAAAAATGTTGACAACATTGTGTAAGCTGTGGTATGCGTACAATGTATAGTTGAATCAAGAACATCTCACAAACAAACACTCCTGGCTTTCGAGTAAGTTTTTGATAAAGATTTGGTTAACGAGAACAATGCAGGGGATCATACAAGTTGCCTTCACTCTAATCTTGGGTGATCTTTCTGGCAAAAGGTCGGGAGAGAGGTCATAGAATTTGGAGCACCCTGCAGAGACAGTAATTCCAAGTTCTTTCTGGGAGACAGAACAGCTGAGAAATAAGCGCTTTGGAGTATAGTTATAAATGCTACTTTTGTGTTAAAAGAAAATCCCTAAGTGTTTCTGGAGTTTGTTTTTTTTAATAACTTTATTTGTAGGACCCTACATTTCTGACAGAAAACAGACGGGCATTTTTTTTTTTTTTTTTTGGGTGCCTCATAAATTAGATACTTGCACATGAATGTGACTTTTTCATCATGACTTGCAATAAAAATGCAATTCATACGTCCCTCTTGTGATTGGAAAGTGCAAGTCAAATTACATCATTAGGTCATGTTGAAGCAATCACCTCATTTATAAGATGTGCTCAAACTTATTGAATTTTGTTTTTGTTTTTTAAATGCCTATATTTTTGTTGACAGGTGTTAAGTAAACATGTTTTTCATTAAGGCGTGAAATATAAACTATTTAATTAACAAATTACAATCAAATTTATCTGTTGTCTTAACCAGTATCAGAAGATATAACATCTTTTCACAGCTGGAACATTTGGCACCTGAACTTATAAGAGGCTCCACATAATAATTCATTTCTCAAGAGACAAAAATCTCTTAAGAGATCTACCTGGGCAACTAATCATTTAGGTAACTGAAAGTTCCGTTTTGTCTGTCCTTGGTCAGTTAGAAAGCCATAAATTTTAATTGATGACCATTTTCCAACAAGATTTATCTCCACCAAGTCCTTTCACTGACTGCTGACCTTGACAATCCAGAGAAAAAAAAATGAATGAAAAATTTGTTGTAAAAAATAAAAATAAAAATAAATCGACTTTACAGGTCCCGGAAATTAGACAAATTGGCCCCCAATCTGTGGCTGGAAATTTGAATTAAGGAGCCGAGGGGTCTCCGCGTGTGCAATTGGGGAAGACATGGGGGAAATGTCTAGGAGTCTGTAAGGCGATTGCGTGGCATGAATGAAACTCACAGGAGGACTGTACACATCCCATGGGAATGCGTATTCAATCATTGGGAAGTTACGTGTACATGCGCTGCCAAGGCGGTTTTACATCCCCCCCCTCCCACACACACACACACACCGACTCTACAACATTTAGGATGAGCGGACGCGTTGCATTCATCACAGCCCGCTCAAAAGTGCAGCTAGCACTGCTTTCAAATTCAGCCTCCGTGTTTGCCAGGAATTGTGGCATTTCACTCTAAATGATGATTTAATTTGACCACCACTCAGGAAGCAATTATCGGTTAGTAAAGGCTTCAATGCAAAATGTTGCTGTTAGGAAATATCAAGTAACACTAACACCAACTATTAACTAGAAAGCAGAAGCACTGCTTTAAAAACGGTCCCAACCAGTGTAAATTTTTAAATTCACTGGTAAGGTGGTATACAAAACTTAGGTCACTACAAAATCAGAGCCGACGAGTCAAAATTTCTCAACTATTATGTTTAATGAAAGATACAGGGATTTTTCTCATTGAAACCTAGCGTCACATGTTTGCATAAAGGGCGAGTCAATCAATTCCACACTAGCTTGCACAGGCTAAGAATCCACAGGTCCACCATACTGAACTTTTTTTTTGACAGCCTGAAGAAAGCAACAAGCAGGCTCAATAAATTCTCTAGGGCCAGCCAGGGGGAAATCTCTGCAGCAGTGCTGGTTCACCGCTCACTGAACTCAATTTCAGGCATGACCAGGGAATATTTTGCTTCCATTGTTATCAATATTATTCAACAGTTTATTGGTAAATTTTCGGTAAGTTTCGTTCAACAGTAAGTAATTGCAATACTTCACACAAGTATAGGTACTTCAGAGCACCTAACTCTTGACGCTTTCAGGTGAAAGACTACAGGGCCACCTTTCAACAAAATCTCTCAGCATGTGGTGAACTTAACAACCTTCTAACTTCATCCTTACTCACTTCTCTCTTCTTTCTCTTCTCTCAGTTTCATGATCATTAAATCAGTAAAACCCCAAAAATATGCTCAGATGAGTTTAAGAGTACTTTGCGATTCCGAAAGCACAACTGGTTACGATTAAAAGCTATTACTTCAAAGCGCTAGAGGAACAGAATACATTTCCAGAAACCAGCGCTGGAACTTCCCATTACAATGTAATGGTACGTCAAGATCTTTCTTATCACTTGTACTTGGTTTATGCAATCAGTTAAGGCTTAAATGGTTCATTCCCAGATCGTCCAGTAATGGAAGGCCATCCTTTGACAGTGAGAGTTTGAGCTTCTTAACTAATCTGCTTACAGTTTGGATTTAGACTGTGTGTCTTGCAAACCATACACTCTCCAAGTTTTTGTTAAGTTCTTTATAAATGGCCAGGTATAGGAGTACACATCCTGTGCACAAGAGGGTATCGGTGGTTTTTCATCATGACGTATATGTGGGTTGGTTGGCTGGGGAACCAACCAAGGAATATAACATTAGGTTTTGAGAGCGAACAGGATTATCATTGGCTGTGTATTGAAACACTTGCTGCTAAGTTGACAGAATTAAAAGTCACTGCTGACGAAACACATTCTGAAACTTGGATTCAGATCTTAGGAGGTATATATTGAACCGATGGTATGCCATCTTTTGATAACCCCTGGAGATAAGCATTTTAATTAAGGAATCAATGTGTGGTGAGAGGTTTTCCACTAGTGGTTTATTTATTTATCTATCTATTTATTTATTTATTTATTATTTTTTTCTCTTGATGTGGAGTTATACTACTCCGTTTATTCAACAACAATTATCAGCAACAACATACATCAATACAACAAGCTCCGATACATACTGCTATTATATAACAGATTAAATGAGCTACGGGTTGTAATACATATAAATTAAATTGATAACATACAAAAACAAGAGACATAAATATTTATATTATACATTTTAGCGTGATCTAATTTATTTATTTCTTTATTTATTTCTTTATTTATTTCTTTATTTATTTATTTTTTTATTTTATTTATTTTTTTTTTTTTTTATTTATTTATTTATTTATTTATTTATTTATTTTTTAGTAAGGGGCCTATTTGTTTATTTATTATTATTTTGTTGGCATTTACTTCTTTTCATATATTTTTCTACTGTTAGGGGAACCTTTTTAACCACTGTGTGTCTCTTGCCAATTTTGTTAATGTTTCTTTTTTGTAATTTTTTTGCTGGTTTCGTTTCGTTTTTTCCTGATCGGAGGTGGGGGGGGGTATATTTTGCATTTTTACTCATTCTGCGTCATTGCTTTTTTTCTGCTGTTGTCTAATGATCTTAATGTCTTTACAGATTTTTACTTTTTAATTCCAGGCATAGGCCTATGTCCCTGGTTTTTGTTTTGTTTTGATTATGTTTGTATTTTGTATCTGTGTTTTTATGCCTAATAAATAATAAAAATAATAAAATAAAAATAAAAATAAAATAATAATAATAATAATAATAATAATAATAATAATAATAATAATAATAATAATAATAATAATAATAATAATAATAATAATAATAATAATAATAATAATAATAATAATAATAATAATAATAATAATAATAATAATAATAATAATAATAATAATAATAATAATAATAATAATAATAATAATAATAATAATAATAATAATAATAATAATAATAATAATAATAATAATAATAATAATAATAATAATAATAATAATAATAATAATAATAATAATAAAAATAATAAAAATAACGGAACACTGTACGCGTCGCGCGTATCCCGTGATGTGGCACAACTGTCCCAGCCATTGCTCTCGACCAATAGAAATGAAGAAACTGTCTTATACATGTAAGCACAGGTGCAAGCTTGCGTGTCACGCCCATGCTTCAACACATTTTACTGGTCATAAATAAAGGTTTATACACACCCACCTGACATGCTCTCCACCAATAGGAATAGCGAAACTGTCTGCGGTATTTGTGAATAGTGATTACTACCAGTGTACAGTGACTTTAAAGCATGGCGGAAACATGCAGTAGGACCTTTGAAGTACTTACAGTAATGCTATACTCGGGTAATCAGTTTTCTTTTGCGCCCAAGAGTTAAGAGTTGCAAAAAAAGACGTGCAACAATAATACACGGTCATGCTGAACATCACTGGTTTCTTCCATCTGTAGTCTCTGGTTGAATCCCGGACCGGAGTCAGAGCATCTGTTGTTGTGTTTCAGTCCCAACCATCATACAATTGTTGTAATAATACCTGGTTGAAAGGATTTTTCCTTCTTTTTTTTCAGTTTGTAGCAAATTATTTGTTCCTGGGTACTGTAGCAGCAAATTTCTAATCAAAACTGTTGTTATTTTGAGCCAAAAAAAAAACCACCACATGTATACATGTATTTACGAACATACCTGTATTGGTGCTCTGCAAATCTAATAAAATATTTCCACAACAAGATAAAACCAACTTTACGAGTACCCAGCAAATTCCAGCAAGTTCAGAGTCACACTCAAGTTCCCTGAATGCATTGTCCTGGGGTCCTAGCTGGAATTCTGCCGAAGTTCAACGATCATGATAATGCGTGGGTGGTTCAAGCGCAGTAAAAAAAAGCATGGACTGTATGTACATGTGCATGGCAACTGTTGTTAGGCCACATTGGCATTACTTACATTGTTTCTTTATGATAAAACAGGAGAGCCTGGTTCTGACGTATCGGTCGATGTCATGAGTGGTCACGTCTGCAAAAATGAACAACATATAACAATGTAGTAGTACCACCACAGAAACTAACCAGCATTGATATTATTGAAATGTGCACACAAACACAGACCACATCCGTCGTTACACAATGTACAACACTATAAGTAGAATCATTTACACATACACGGTACGGTTCATACTGGTAAATTAACAAGATTAAAAACACTGTTGGCATTTAAAGAGGCCATACATGTAAGCTAGATTTGTCAACATAATACTGATTTAAAGGCAAAATTATACAAAAGTTCAGCTGAAACTTTCATATGGGAATATGAATATGGGAATATGAATGTTTCGGCTTACATAATTTCTAATATTAAACAGCAAAAAATTGTCAACGTCTTTTCAAGAACGTTGAAGCCATCCAAGTTAAGCGAGGTGACAGTGGGTACCAACTGCATCTCTAGACGCAACATTCACAAACGGACACCACCCCTCAGAAATATTATAAACGATAAGTACATTAATCGTTCTCAGATCGAGACGTCTTGGGGTGAACAAATAGGCAAACCAGATTACTTGGAAGGAAATCCTTCTCCAAATGTATACTATCAACCTGCATTTTCTCACAGAGTAAGTTTTTATGGTCATGAATTTTTGGAGTAGTTACCAATGTATGACCCTACCTTTAAATGAAACCATTTACTGGTTTTGATTTGTGTGAAGCATTACCATGGGGAAAAATAGTCATAAACATGTACGCAGAAAATTGGGAATGGGGAAAATATTCTTTGGTTGTTTAGTTAAAACATGTTAACTATAAGTTCAATCAAAGTGTATCCTGTTAAATGCATTCCTCAAAAACCACTCACATAACAATCATCCCCCCCCCCCACCCCAAAAGAAAAAAGTTCTCCATCGCAATTAAAAATCCCAACAAAAATCCAATCAAAAACAGAATCATGGTGATGAAAATTTGCTGAGAACCTCAGTGGCAAAGTCTTGCCTGCTGGATCACATACACAAAAAGGGAAAATATGCAAACGTGCCAATGGCTGAGTGGATTTCAATGAAGGGAAAAATTTGCAAATTACCAAAGTAAACACTGTGAATATATTTACTTTCATTTAGTGTACTTCTTTGTAGTGCATGCATGACATGACATGGAATGTTTATAGGTTCTATGTGAATGTGGTGTAGTTGCAACCGAAGATCCCACCGCGCTCACCGGTCTGTATAGAGAAAACTGCTCTGTTTAAATCCTACAAGCAACTCAACTTTCAATTCAATTTGTAATACTTAAATTTGTTTGCCAATAGCAGGGAAAAAAAAATGTAATTGGCATGTCGTGGCCGAGCGGTCCAGTTCACCAGACCTAAGCTCTGCTGTTGTCAGCAGCAGAGTGTACAGTAGGTTCGAATCCCGGTCATAACACTTGTGCCTTTAACCATGAGCAGGGCACTTGTAAAACCACAATTGCTTTGTAGAAATGGGCATTGCGCTCTACCAACCAGGCTCATACTAGTGGATGATACCCAAATGCCTACATCCTTTTGGACTGTGAAGGGGATTA
Source organism: Asterias rubens (assembly GCF_902459465.1). Classification (NCBI taxonomy): domain Eukaryota; kingdom Metazoa; phylum Echinodermata; class Asteroidea; order Forcipulatida; family Asteriidae; genus Asterias; species Asterias rubens. The sequence goes on along the minus strand of NC_047067.1, from coordinate 581,707 downwards.
GTACCCTTTTTTAGCACCGAGAGTAGTCGGCAACATGCCCCTGGTAACAGTTGATTTGGGGGTTAAGTGTAGCAATCACAGTGAAGTGTCGATCCAGCCTTGTGACTTTACAATGTAGGTGAATTCTCATAAAATTAAAACTTAAAAAATAAAAAATCATAAAGTATAAATATGACAGCCAGGTCATGGTTGTGTGGTTTTACGATGTAGATGCACTTAGAGTGTGGCACTTATTTATCAAATTCTATGAAGCTTTGTGATGGTTTCCTGCCTGCTAATAACATATGGATTGTAGACTTTGAAATTTTTGCTATCGCGTAGTAAATGCAGCCATGCCAGGGCATTGCAAGCACACCACATATTTGATGTGCTTTTTGTGTAATTTCTCTTCCAGTCCAAAACAGTTGATTTCACAAAGGTTTTCTGACGTCAAATCATGTTTTAAAATCACATTTTCGGTGAGTATCGCCAGCGCGAGTATCGCCAGCGCGAGTATCGCCAGCGCGAGTATCGCCAGCGCGAGTATCGCCAGCGCGAGTATCGCCAGCGCGAGTATCGCCAGCGCGAGTATCGCCAGCGCGAGTATCGCCAGCGCGAGTATCGCCAGCGCGAGTATCGCCAGCGCGAGTATCGCCAGCGCGCCAGCATTCTCCTTCAACAGTTGTCCTCTGGCCAAATACAAGTTAAAACACCAGTCAAAATTCTCTCCAAGTGGTCCGGCTGGCTAGCTCAATGTTGAAATGCTTCCTTTATTTAATATGAATTATGGACAAGTGCCTGAAAAGCTTTCTGGTCCTACTGGCTAGTCACTGAAAAATGAAAAGGGGAACCCTAACAAATAACACAGTATATGCACATATATGCACATACAGTAATGTATAGTGTATACCCGCATTCACTCCAGTCATTATAAATTAAGTGCCAACGTACCTAATTAAAAAAACAAAGTGGCATTCTGTAAAATATGAGTCATTCAATACAGATCCAGTCCAGTTATTAACAATCAGAACAATATTTATTTGGGGGAAACAATAAACGGCACACCGTTAACTGCAGGTTGCAATAAATATGACAAGAGCCCGTTGGCCGTTCACTTCAATTCATTTAATGATCATATTTATTTATGCGTACGATCAGTCGGCAGCCACTTTCATTAACATTCCAACGGGGTGACTCATCTTCCATTTACTCAAATTGCTCAAGATTTCCACTCGGAGATTTCCCCCGATGATTTCATATGAGATTACGCACAATCGCGTCTCGTGGATGTTTCTTGTTGGCATGGCAACCAAGATAAACACAGGCACACCCTTGAAGGGCCCCCGCTGAGTGGATGTCTTAAGTTCTGCTGTAACGTTGTTCTTAAGATGAGGTGACATTATATTTTTAACTACTCCGAGGCAGGTGGTCTCTTTGCTGATTGGACATTCTTGCTTCTACATAGTGTGGTCTAATCAAGCAGCAAACTTGTGTATTCACATTACTGCACAATGAAAACATTAGCATACAACAGTCCCAGTTGTGGTACAATCAGTGCAAACAATTTTGCTGGGCACAGAACTGTAGCAACTTGGCAGCCTGCGCCTGCTACAGTTCTGTGCAAAGAAGCAGGTTCATTGAGTAACAACCAAAATGAAATTCCATGTTGGTTGGTACTCACTGTAGGCCATTGTTTGTGACCGGTCCCTGCTAAAATTTGCGTTTAGCAGCGATTTGCGTTTAGCAGCGAAAGAACAAACTTGGACTAAACAAATTAGGCACTAGGTTATTACTAGATATTACCAAGAGATGTGCAGTATCACTATATTGATATTCTTACACTGTGCAATTTACATTGTACCCATTGTACAACAGGCTGTCTCTAAACCTATCTTCGGCCAACTGGACCTAAGGCATGATGAGTTCCATAATCAGATTCTGAGGAGCACCCTACATGTAGCTAAGATTGGACAAGCCACTGAAACATTGCCGCCTTGCTTGTAATACACTCAAGATACTGTCATGCCAACATGACAGAGCAGGCATGACAGAGCATCAACTTTTATTTGTTTTTATAAGCGAAGCAGCTTTAGAATGGTTTATTTATTCGTAGAATGGCATCATTATGAGCATTTTATAATAGATGACTTGAAAGCTTTGATGGTGGCTAGTCGACATGGTAACTGTGATTAGGTAGAGTTGGCTTTAAAACAGTCATCGTGTCCATACATTGCCATGTTCATAACACAATAAGGAACAATAACCATGTAGAGTTGGCTTTAAACCATTCATCGTGTCCACATTGCCATGTTCATAACACAATAAGGAACAATAACCATGCCCTTCACTTAAAAGGGAAGTTCAATGCACAACATGGATTACATCTAGGGTGTGAATTACAGTTTTAATGTTTCATATGCATGTACATGCTTTTGCCATCCATTTATTTCCTTGCTAAAATTTCCAATGCTAGCAAGTACAATCATACATGAACCAAAGCCAGCATGTCATATTTTGTTATTGAATCATCTGTCTTAACTCTAACATCTGAGAATCATTGCTGCATGAAATATTTCTCAGGTTATGCTTCCTCCGTGGACATACATGTATCCACTTCAGATTTTCATTGATTTCTCAAAAATGCTTTTGAAATTTAATTTTCACGGGTCAGTTATAATGTACAAAGAATATAATATCTACATTATATGGTAGCATTAAAACAATCGTACGGTCCAAGAAACCAAAGGTAAGCTTTGCCTTTAATAAAAATGAGCTATTTGGACTATACTAATTGCATGACAGAATCTATAAAAAGTATTATGCACACTTCAAACACACATTCACAGCAATCTATACTTTGTACACTGTAATGCAGGCTAGTGTACAGGTGGCTTCATGTCACTGTGAACTTTGGACAATAAATACACATGGCTAGTACGTAGTACCATAGAACATGGAGGTAGGACATGCATAGAGTAAGGACAGAGTACTTAGTAGTCTCACCTACAATGCATAATAATTATGAGATCAGAATCTCCAACTACAAGTACAGTAAACACGTCAGATCTCCTAAAACAAAACAGCTCAAATCCATGTTATCAATACTTTACAATATTTTGCTTCCTTTTTCTGTTCATCCACATTTTCAGTTAATTTGAAAGTTTTTTTTTTATACATTTCCCCAAAACCTGTTGTGATACATGTATTTATTGTCAAGTTTATTTTCTGGGATTTAGTCAAAGTATTTTTGCCTAATTGTATTGTGTGTATTTATAACCCTTTTCACACTTCTTACCTTTGACCCATGTAATTGGCAACCCATGTAAAAAGTCTTTGGCCCGGATTATTTATAACTAACCCGGATTATAACTAACCCAGAGGTTCTGTTCACACTACAATGTCTATCCAAGCGATAAGTTTTAAAACCCAGTTTCACACTAACAGTATACACCAAGATTGGTGGGTTAACCCTAGTCGTGGGCAGGGTTAAATTCTAGTTTTGGGTTGTCAATCCGGAGAGTGTTTAGCCCTGCAAAGTGTAGTGGGAACGCTCTACTTAATCCAGAGAATCTCTGAGTTAAATTTTTCCTGAACACAGAGATTCTCCGGATTAAAGTGTCGTGGGAAAAAGGTTTATTTAGATTATAGTTTGCAAACTGTTTTCTGTTTAGGTGTACTTGTGATTCTGAGAAAATAAAATACCCTTCTCATGTTGTGAATTGTGACACAAAAAATAGAGTGTGGGCATCGGTTCGTGTGTGGGACACAATGACTATGACGTATCCGGCAACACATGATCTCGAGTCTCTACCTCGGATTAGAAACTAACAAAAGACTTTTGACCTCTTCAGAAATGCAGTCTAGGTCATACCCTTACACAAATAACTTAGGTGGGATTCCAAATTCCTTAAAAAGCAAAGATCAATTGCACTTTCATCATCACAATTAAAGGGAGGACATACATACATGTACCTTTGGTGATTACTTCAAAAAATATTGACCATAAAAACTTACTTGGTAAAGAGCACTGGAGAGCTGTTGAACTTATAAAATGTGGTTAGAAATGTCCCCTTTGAAGTAATAATGAATTTTAGAATTAGGGGCCAGTTTTTTCACCATGACTGTTTTCTCAACACAAACCAACAATCATTCAGATAAAACTTTCTCATGTGACTTTTACTGCACTTTATAGTTTTGCCTATCAATCAGCATTTGCCATAAACAATAATAATAATAATAATAATAATAATAATAATAATAATAATAATAATAATAATAATAATAATAATAATAATAATAATAATAATAATAATAATAATAATAATAATAATAATAATAATAATAATAATAATAATAATAATAATAATAATAATAATAATAATAATAATAACAACAACAACAACAACAACAACAACAACAACAACAACAACAACAACAACAACAACAACAACAACAACAATAATAATAATAATAATAATAATAATAATAATAATAATAATAATAATAATAATAATAATAATAATAATAATAATAATAATACTAATAATAATAATAATAATAATAATAATAATAATAATAATAATAATAATAATAATAATAATAATAATAATAATAATAATAATAATAATAATAATAATAATAATAATAATAATAATAATAATAATAATTGGCACCATTCCCAAAGCACTGGGGAAACATCTAGATGAAATAGGGACAAATGTGAGGGTAGATCTGTTACAGAAGGCAGCGCTTTTGGGAACAGCGAGGATCCTGAGAAAGACCCTTGAGATCTAAGGCTACGGGACGTAGCCCGACTCGAGGAGTTACCAGCACAAAGGAAAATGAGATCTTTCTTTTGCATGCTGTGATAAAATGAAATAATAATGATAATAATAATAATAATAATGACTAAGAAACTATACTGTTTCGCAACCTTTTTTGAATAGGAGTCAATCACATGACATGTTGGGCACTACAATTATAATTGTCTGCACTTCATGCATGTCTAAACATGCAAGATTCCCACAAACAAAACAGGCATAGAATTGGGTTGCACTTCAATTCAGTTTCCTGCGGTGCGTTGTTATGAAGGAATGTTTTTTTGGCTATTAAGTCTTTGAATGAATACTCCTTGGTTAGTGACCCAAGCTAAATCAGTTTGACCTTGGTCAGTGGTTGTTAAATGTGTTCAGAAGAGAATGCGTGGGCGATTACATTAAATGCAGTCAAAAACATCTATGGGTCTCAGTCAAAAACATCTATGGGTCTCAGTCAAAAACATCTATGGGTATGTTCAGACCTGGGGTTAAACTAGTCCTTAATCCGAGCACCGCGGGTGTCCAAAAGATAACCATGACCTAGTCCAAAATTGGCTTGCATTCACACAGTGAGTTCATTCTGGTCAAGCGGACTAAACTAGCCCACCAAACTACATTCCAAACTACACATGTGTGGATCACAAACACACTATTTAGGTGTTTTTTCCAAGCACTGCATGGCTCAAATTTGGGGTAAAATTCCACAAGTCCGCAAAGCTTGTTCGTAGATCAAAATTTTTACCAGACCAGACTCTAAGTGACTGAGAAAGAATATTTCATAAAGCCAAACATGTAAACTGGTTGTATTTGAACAGCACTAAGAAAAGAGAAGACTTACTTATTTTGTCTTTTGGGCAAGTAAATAAATGAATGGTGTAAGTTTCAAACTTCTTTCTGTTACTCGATCTTCAATGACACTCATACAAAAATGTTTTTAACTGTTTGTGAAAATGAAAGTTAAAAAAAAAGTGTATTATTTTCTGTATACTTTGAGTCCTTGACATTAGTAATGTTTTGCATGTATTTTGTAACACCAATTCAGTCTGATATTGTGTACCTTTTTTCTCTCCTCAATTTGTGACAATACTGTATGTACATTCTCAATTTAAGTGCATTACTGAACAAGGTCATTACTACACAGCACGTTTATGTACAGTAGGTTCCATTCAATCAATGTGTTGTTGTTAATGTAAGACATCATTATGACTATTGCACAAATTACACGTACAGTATACATCCAACAGAAATAATGTGTAGGCCTATTTACTGTTAGCATGTACACAATGTGTACATCTGGAATTTGATAGGCCTATAATATAATTTCATCGCCATGAACATTTATAAGGTTAATCTGAATTTGAGCAAAAATGAATTTAAGAATTGTTTTCAAATTTGATTTTGAAACTAAAGTGCTTGGCCATCTACATAAATGTATCAGAGTTTACACTTTTCTTGTAATCAAACAAATGAATCATACAAACAACAGGTGTAAGTACATCTTACCACATGTTCAAACCTTAGCATGGAAGGAAAACCCTGCATTTGGGACAAACACAGAATGATAAGGGGGCTCTGGTTTAAGACCATTTAATTTAAACCAGGGAGTTGGTTCTAGGGTACAAATCAAACAGGTGTTTGTTTCTATCTGCAGTGTTTGAGCTCAGATACCAGAATTAAAATGAGAAAAATCTTGACACTGTATACGCATTGAACTGTTATAGTTTAGAATAACAAGCACTAAGAGACTTATCTCTGTTTTTTATGAGTGTGAAGTAAAATATATTATTATTACCAGTTCAAATCATAAAACTGAAAGGTATTATGTCAGATGCAAAATAAATATTTGAACATGATCTGTTTTTGTTAGCGTGAAAGTTCATCTGTGTTGGTAGTTAAATACAATTTGGTTTTAACTCTTGATCACAACACTGATTTTTTTTTTGACCAACACTTCGGTCTTCATCAGCAGGATGATACGGTCGAAAATTTCAGGTATGAAATTATTTTCAGTGTAGTAATCAAGAGTTAAAGCCATTGGACACTTTCGGTAAACAGTATTGTCCAAGGCCCCACACTTCGTGTATCACAACTTATATAAAATAACAAACCGGTGAAAATTTAGGCTCAATCGGTCATCGGAGTCGGGAGAAAATAACGGGAAAACCCACCCTTGTTTCCGCACGTTTCGCCGTGTCATGACATGTGTTTAAAATAAATCCGTAATTCTCGACAACAAGAATTGATAATTGTTTTAATGTTTTCTCGCAAAGTAAATCATTTCATGGAATAATATTTCAAGAGAAGTCTTTCACCATTACCTTCTGTAAACCCTGTAAGTTATTTGTAAATCTGTGAACTTTTTTTTTCTTTCTTCTGTGCCGAAAGTGTATAATGGCTTTAAAACCAAATTGTATGGTTGTTTTTGTTTGACATATGACACAATTAGGTATCATTATTCAACTGGAAAATAGAAGATCACATCAGCCATTCCGTGGTATTTGCGCTTCATAGTAAAAAATTTAAAATGGTAATCGTTGAAGTTTTTACATTTATTTTGAAACAAGAACACCTAGTGCTTCTTCTTCTAAAAAGACTTTATAAAAATATTCTTTATTGTTTTTGCGACAGCCTTGGGAGTAAAGGGTAAAAAGTGTACACAAAAGTCTGAACAATCCTTGCAATTCAGGTTTTGAAAAAAAAATCATGAAACAATAGATGTTCAGATTTAATCATTATGTATAAACAACAAAGAGTCATTAGTAAGGACAGCCAAAATTAAATATGCCTTTTTGAACTATTAACTTTTGAAAAATTCGGAGTTAATTTTTACCCTCGTTTTACTGTCACGCGAGTCACAAAAAAAATGATTATAGTATTTTTTCTATTATAGACCCTCAACATTTTTTTTTTTCTCTCTCATAATAGTGGTCTTTTCAAAGGGTCTTTCAAGAATTAATTAGTTTTTTTTACCTAGGCCTTCTACCTAAAAAAAAAAAAACACCCTCAGTTTTGTCACGCGAGTCACGGCTAATGCACTTAATGCACATGGTTAGCAAAAGCTACCAAAGTATCGTGGGGATGATGTCTATGGAATGTTACCAAAGCACCCCCAGCCCACTGGAACATACTACTATGCCCCTGAATTTATAAATTTTTGTTAGAACAATGAATTATAACAGTGTACAATTGTAACCTGGCACACTGTCAGCAGATCATGTTGAACTACATACACTGCATACTGCACTGTACAATACGCTCACATCTGCATAATTTACCTGCATTATTTAAATAATACAAGGAATGATAAACTTAAAACAAGAACAAACAAAAATATTTGATGAAACTGGGTATTTTAAGACAGTATTCTTAAGTTAGATTTGGAGGGGGGCATCAATAAAGAAATTACTTATCAGATTTACATGTACTCAGCCTAACACAGTCTAATGCCATTAGAACTTGACACCAAAATTTGTGGTTTCTTAACCACTCTGCCAAGCGTAGTGAGAAAAAAGTCCTTTCCCCAATCACAAAACAATATAATAATTTCTAGTAAGGGTTCTCTCTATGGGTTTGAGTGGTTCTGAAAAGAACCGGTGGTTTAACAACTCAACGTTTCGACCAGACAGTGTTGTTAAACCACCAATTCTGTTCAGAACCACCCCAACATTACCATGTTTAAAGCCTGTTCAAAGCCTGTTCAGATTATTTTTCCTTTAAATGTTGCTTCAGGTGTTTCTTCCTTTTATGAAAAGATTCAATTTCAAGTTCTGAGTGTTCTGAATAAAATAAAATGTTCTTGTTATGCAGTATCCTGTTTAGTTATTGTATATTTTCTCACTTGTCACGCGAGTCACAAACTTCTGTCACGCGAGTCACGTTGCATTTAACAAATTTTCAATTTTTTAAAAACTTTTTATTTTGTACTTTTTATAGTATAATATAGTGCTTCTCTTGTACTTAAAAAAAAAGTGATCTGGAACTAAAACGTTCCTCTGAGTTCTCACGACTGGGCAATGGCATACAGGGATGCAACACCTTTCATTTTTTGGCAGTCACGCGAGTCACATTTTTGGAACTCCTATAAAAACATGATACCTACACAATTTGTTTTCCTTTTTTATTTTTTGTTGTAGGGCTCTTCACTAAGTTTATATAAATTGAGTTACATGAGAGCCATGTGTTATATTTTGGAGTATAGATCTTTCAAAAGTTGAAAAACCAGTGAGATTGTCATGCGAGTCACAATGGAATGGCTGACAGGACTTGTCAAATTTTGAGTTTACTGGCCCGACAAACTTACTGGCCTCAGGCCTGGGGTCCAGTGTCAAATGGGAGCCCTGCATGTACAACACAATAATGTGATATCATATTGCCATTCAAGTCTGGCAACTTATAACAATGAAACTAAGTTCATTGAAATTTAATAAGCTTCAATTCTCATTACAGAAACCCATTAGTCATGGATTAAAAAACATCCACTTAAATATATGTTAATTATTATTTTTTATAAAAAACTAATATCAAAAATATTATTACTTACTTGGTCAACAAAAATCCTGAAATAAGGGGAAAAAACCTTGCTAATGTGTTGCTGTGCAGGGCGACAGTAAGCATCAGTCACATTAAAAGATGCAAGCGTAAAATGCATTCCAGTAATTTGGGACAACAACTGGTTCGGGACATAATGTATGAAGATGACCTGAAATGGATTGGTTTTATGTCAGACATTGTAATGTATCCTAAACTGAAGATTTAATCATTTGTGGATAAATAGTGCCAACCATCCTAGCAACATTCACAACAGGAAAAGGGTCTTCATTGTACCACTCGTACTGACTGACTCTATAGCGCTGCACATTCTCAATCAACCATGCCCCAAGTCCAGCTACTAAGTTTCCGGCAGATCTCGGTTTCCCTGCCCCAGAACAGGAAACAGGCTCATTCCATGGAGTGTGGAGGCCATTTGACCAAACATGTACATTTGTTAGGGAAGTATTATTGGATGGCACTGACTTAACGAATGAATGGTAGACACACATTCAAATTAAAAAGGGTTGTTTTGTTGTTTTAAAAATAGTTCATTTCTGTATTGTTTGTGATGTTTTGTTTTTATAAAGAACTATGTCTTTTCATTCAAAAAACATATTCAAAAGAAATTTTTACCCGAACAAATTAATGGATATTGCTGTTCAAAATTAGAAGTGAGACGTCAGGATCTCAACAAAAAATGATTTTTAATTTTTAATAACTACGCACTGAGCTACTTCTCATTGACAGAATTTGTCATGCAATTTACCTTTTAAAAGAAACAACTTCCTCAAATCTCTGTTTAAAATTTAAAATACATTTTGATTCAAATTGGCCAAAAATGAATGCTAATAATATTTGCTGCAGTGTGTCCTACATTAGGTCGCACCACATGCCGAGTTTTGTACACATGTTACTGTGATGTAAGGCGTAATGGGAACTGCACAAATAGACCTGACACCATCACTTTCTCAATGGTAGTCTGGATGAGATTGAAACCTGCTCTTCACTGACTGAATGATTAGTTAGGTCACAGGCCACACACACACTGTCATCCCAAATCAACCTTTCCATGCTGAATTTACAAACCACCAAGTAAGGTTCCCCCAGTCACAGTCACGATGACAATCACTCATATCATTAATTACAAAGATAAAGAGTCAGAGTCTGGGGACCAGACTGTTTTTTTAAATGTCTGCTTTAGTTTTATCACACAGATTGGTCCTGGAGGCGTATAACTGTTTTTCCTTTCTGTCAAGATAAATTATTGCCACATTTAGTTTCAGAAGTTCTGTACTAAGAATAAATGTAAATCAAGTTTCACCAAAAAAAGAAAATCAGCAGTGAATGTTTTATCATATTATTTTTTTTTCGTAAATGACATATCAAGTTAAATTTTTTAATTTGATAATAAATACAACACATACCACAAAAATCATGCCATGTCACAAAGCTTTTTTTAACAAAACCATAAGGCTCTTTTGTTAATTCCTAATGATATAGCATACATCTCAGATTACAATCTTAGTTTTGTAACAATTGGCACTTTTCCAATCGGATATTTTTTGTAGTACAAAGCCGTCACCAGGAGACTGAAAAGGAGACTGAAAAGGAAGAACATTCGATTTATTACTTAACTGTACAGAACAAGTGACTTCAAATGAGGCAAATCAGCTTATTATACTTTGTCTAATCCGAATCTCATAGACCCACGTAAAAACCTATTGCGCAAGAGCTAACTCATGCTGAATGAGGTGCATGCTGGTCTAGCAAGCGATCAAACTTGATCGCTAGCTAGACCAGCATGCATGCCATTTCATGCCTACTGCGCACGTACCGAGTATTTGCGATGATAAGGTCCATGCCTGCATCAGAATGATAAGATTCAGAGTTCTGGTTGGGAGAAGATGAGGCAAACAAACAGGTGGCTCTGTTCAGTAAAGATACTGGGTCTGGTGTTGTATTTTCCAGGCACCTCTCTGAGTGAAAACACTTAATTTTAAAAAGAGAATTACGGGGGGCCTGACTAGCATCTACTAGGGATGCATGAAAGTTTTAATGCATATTTTCTGATAAAAAACAAGGGATGCCTCAAACTGTACGTGAACTTTATCACTTAACCTCGCAAGCCTGAGGAAACCTGTACTATAATGATGCCTGCTATCCGAACCAGAGCTTGAGTCCTGTGCCCTAAACCACTCGGTTACGGCACGCCCCCCCCCCCCTTGCCTCTGTATACATTTTACATTAATATTAAATGCACATTTTATCAGCCTTCTTTAGATTTAACAAAGAGCAGAATTCTTCATTGCTTGCTTGCTTAACATTTACACTATAGGTTGATTCTATGTTAATTTAGCAAATATGTTCCCATGGATAATCAATTTTTTTTACTATGGCAATGGCTCTGACTCTTTACAAGTTATTAAACTGAAACTTGTAAAAGAGATGCTGCGTCACCCTTGAATCAACTACAGCTATTATTGATAGATTATTATACAAGCTTTATAAAAGGTCTGGAATTTCATTTTAGATAGAGCAAAGCCATTTTCCTTTTGCAAAGGGCACTTCCGTTGGAAAGTATTTTTAGACCAGGGGCAACAGACGCCATGACCTCTATGACCATGGACTGAATCCAAGGGCTGCAGTTGGCAGTGTACACGTACTATAGACAAACCAATTAAAATTGTTATCTTCCAGTACACGCTAATCTACCAATCAGATGCTTGAACTAGGGGGGGCTGTATGCTTCGTTTTTGAAAGGGCAAGGGCACCAAGGCATTTTCTTCTTGGTAAAGGGCACCCTATAATGAAATTGCAAATTTTTACAGGAGCATTTCAAGGGCACCAAGGCAATCGCCTTCGTTGCCTCTGTGAAGTATCAGGTCTGAAACAGCTACAACTACAACCTAGTTTTTATATTGCCCACTATGTATTGTGAGTGTCAATGCATCACGCTCCGCATACGACAGTGCAAAAATTACATTCTAAACTTTGTACGCGTGAATGCTGTATGTCGCGAAATACCTTTATGCGTTGCATATGTGAGACTGGAAGATAAATTTGTTTTAACACGCACGCTCGTGGAATACAGGCGTGTCTGCGTCCTATATCGTACTCGGCCTTCGGCCTCGTTGGATATGGAATGCAGAAACGCTATATTGTTCAGTATTCCACTCCCCCTTGTGTAATAACCTATAATATATTTTGGCCTACCAGTGTCTTATTATAAATAATGCTTATCACCATGCAGTTGCAGATATCGCATGATTTATTGATAATATTTTATTTCCATAGCAATCACTTTACAACACTGCTTTATACTAGTACTACAGATTTAAATATTTTGTGTAAAGTTTACTCAAGTCATGTTCAGCTCACCCAAATCGTTTTTAGGTTTAGCAAACATAGGCCTAGCGTGCTACGTTTACACAGTTAACTAAACATTTTACCATTGCAATGTCTTGCTTTGTTGGATAGAGGATAACAATACAATTTAGGCCAGGCTTGGAGCTTACTCAAACAAAATTTATAAAGAAGTGGGTTTTTTTAAATCATGTTTTGTATTTCGTACATTGTTCTTTCATTTCTGTTTCTGTTCCAACTTAATAATTAATTTAAATAATGTCCATACTTTATTTACAAAAATCGGTAGGCCCTATAGTATTGTAACTGTTTTTTGGCTTATTTGTTGACATAGAATCATGATAATGATGGCTATAACATATTGAAATATGGAGTTAATTTGCAATTCAAAGAAATGAAGAAATGATTAAAATTTAATGGTTTTGTTTTAACTTTAGTTTTATCAACATATTTTTTACTTTTTTAAATATAAAACAAAAATAATTTCACATGATCATGATGCATTTTATGTAAAAACGTATTCCAGAAGTATACGACATTAACAACTAGGGAAAATAAACAGTTCCTCCAGTTGTGTTGTGGAACTGTCATAAAACTTACCTGAGGTCAAAATAATGGTTATTGTTCTTCACAAAAGTACATCCATTCTCGTCAGAACGACATCATTTTGTACACACAACCGTCACACACACACAGTGACGGGGATGCCATGGAGGTGTCTGCCGTATAGTATTAGTATACTACCAGTCGTCAAACTCTTGTCGTTCTCGATCAATCCACTTGACAACGAGCCCTCATTTTCTTGACATTCACGTCAAATTCTCGTGATGACTCTTCACAGTCAGACTTCCAAACGGTACCTTAGGTCCCTAGCAACGAGGATGACTTGATAAGCGCAGGAAATAATGATGGAAAAAGGTGGATTATTCGCAATGTCAGTGGATATAATTTCACTGTAACTACCACTGGCTGTTCGCTGCCGGTGTGTACCTGTCCATATTGCCTCATTAGCTACTAAGTCTGGTTTCCGTTGTACTTAGGTCCCTTATCATTTGATCTGACGGATAGCACCAGACGAGTTTTGTAGTCCAATCAATCAGCCCATGTTCGATGACGTTTCCGATACGCGATGATGTAATCGATTGGGACACTTCGCGGGTTTCTACAATAGGGCAGTAAGTTTTTTTTTACAAGTCATCGTCTTTATGTTTTCCGTAGCAACAAGTCTGTTTCCTTCTATTTAAAGAACAATGTAAGGACACTACGAGTAAAACCCATTTTAATCACCACTGGTCATCCTCTAAGCTGTTTGTGTTCACCCCACCCCGCCCCGCATATTTTTGTATAGGCCCATCAATTTCTACCCATTTTCAAGTTATATTCCCCCACATTTTGGGTTAAAATTATTGTGACTAAGTGGAAATACAATTCCCCACTTATTTTTTACTCCGACGATACTAAAAACATCTTAACATACGTTGCTTCCCAGGCATCGGTGTTCTAAAAATGTAATTTAGGTTTTCTGGGTATCCTAAAAAGTAAACTGTAAACCAGTGCCCCCCCACACGCAATACTGTGCCCCAGTGGAAAACCGTTGCCCTGAGTGGTTAGCGGGCCTTGAGTTTACAGGGTTGTAAACTTCTTGGGTTCGAATTCTACCCAAGCTAACCGCTGATTTCACACACAATGACTAAAATAAGTACCAAATCACCATGTTCTTGAGTTTGTGCAACTCATAACCCTGGCTGGATGTTAAACCGATGTTTGAGTCTAGTCTACAGATTGGCAGTTGACATGAGCGAGTTTACCGAGATCAAAGATGTTTTTCTTGGAAAGTTTTCTGGAAGGCAGGTAGGCCGGGGTCTCAGTATTGAATTAACAGATTCTAACTGTTCAAGAATGGGTTTGGTGCCGATTGGTTCTAGCTCGGTTTGGGGCATTGTGTATCTCCTCATTGTGTGCTTTGAGTCTCAGGAATTCTTAAAAGGATTTCAAGGGGGAGGGGGATACTTCTGTACAGGAAGAAAACAAGTTTTGTGGGAGGGGGCACAGTATCGGTTACGTGATAACCATACTCCTCATTGGCCCTATATGCTTTAAACAAGGTTATCAACCAAAATACCAACATCACATGTGCTACCAAGTTTTTTAGCTAAGCAGGTTTTTATGCAAGCAGCATTAATTTATTAACAGCTATTATGAAAGGGCGGCACTGGTCAGCCAGTGCCAAAGAAAGGTTCTTTCATTGTAATAGTAAGGCTGTCAGATGCTCTGATCGTCTTCAGGAAAATTACTTCTTTGAAGAGAAATCTTCTCATGATTGTTGCATGCACTGTGTGTTTATTGAGAATTTGATGATTTGAAAATGAGTTTATTTCATAAGAAACCAGAGTGTGTCACTGTGTCACTGTCAAGGTCATACTTTCAGGTAAGGTGCGGGGGTGCACCACGCCCCCGGCCCGGCACGATGTTTGGTCCCGCACTAGTTCACAATTCGCAGAATGAGAGTGGACCATGACCAAACAGAATTTTTATAAAGGAATGTTAATATTCAATGAAAGGGATGAAAGTATTCTCCCAGCTAGAAGGGCAAGTTATGTTGCACGACCTTGAAAACAAGTTCACAGCCCTTTTTGCTTTACTGCAAAAAGTATTCGCGGTTTCTGACTTCATCGAAATTTAAAGATTGTAATGATTGTTGCCGGAAGGCTTGATGTTGATCATGGCCATGGTTCGATGTTACTGTATAATATTATGCGGCTTAGTAAAACTAACACTAGTCAAAGAAAAGGCAAAGTCGAAAGAGGGCGCTGTTTAAATTGACGCGCCTGTAACTAGATGATCAAGCAAGACGAGGAAGCAAAATGCGGGCGCTCCACACATCCGCCAATAACTGGCTCATCACCGAGCAATCTGTAATTTCTTAAGAGAGAAGCATTTTTTCAACAAGTGGAAGAGTCAGTCTGCTAATGACTAGGCCTACTGCTTACAGCAAATATGATTCGTTTTCCATTTAAATTAAGATTTCACAAAATGTGGATGTGACCAGAGAATGAGGAATGGCTATCGTTTGTGTTTCTTGTGGTGGAAAAATTTATATTACAAAAACTTACAGTTCAATCTACCTTCTAGGAGGAAGAAATACATTAAGAGGGACAAGTCAACAACACTCCCTGTTCCTTCATTATTTGCTAGAAGCCCAAAAGGTATAATGTCATATTTGTTTTGCGTGTTACAGTAGCTTTGCATAAAGTGGCCGGGCCTGCTTTAGATTTATGTACTGACCGAACCAATACGCTTACAGATAGCCTGTAATCGCTCATTTAAGTTAAATCTAATAAAATCGCATAACTTTGCTCAGGGTTAATTTTCTCAATCATTTGATAAGTCTTAAAACCATCGGTGGAATTGGGCTAAAGATTATAGGGGCGACTGATTAATGAAAACTGAACACAATCTTCACAAAGGTTGGTGATTTATTGTCATGTATTCTGATACAAAAAAAACCATGCAAAATGAGGTAATTGAAACACTGCTCAATTATTTCTTGAAGCTTGTGGTAAGGCATACATTTGGAGGTAAAAGCTGTGAATATACTTGGTTAGAAGAAAAAGAGCTTTATTTAAATATTAAACTATCTTGGATGCACTTCTTTTGCTTTATTTCCCCCACAGAGTTGTGTATTCACAGTAATATTTAGCACTAATTCAGAACATCAATTTTAGGAAAACTACAGTTTTGAATACTGGAGAATATAAATTTTTAACTGAAGACTTGTTTAATTAAATAGAACAAATATACCCCAAAATTAGTTCAAATTGTCCTTGAAATGTTTAAATTTTAATTGATTTAATGTTTCAAAAAGTTCCCCATAAAAGTAAGCACAAACATGCACAAATTTGGTCACTCTCCATTACTCCTT
Organism: Asterias rubens; assembly: GCF_902459465.1. Taxonomy (NCBI): domain Eukaryota; kingdom Metazoa; phylum Echinodermata; class Asteroidea; order Forcipulatida; family Asteriidae; genus Asterias; species Asterias rubens. Next base: position 565,096 of record NC_047067.1, on the reverse strand, counting down.
TTGTTTTATTTCCCCACAGAGTTGTGTATTTATCACAGTAATATTTAGCACTAATTCAGAACATCAATTTTAAGAAATATTTATACAGTTTTGAATACTGGAGATTATCAATTTTTAACTGAAGACTTAATTAATTAAATACAAAAATATACCCCAAATGAGTTCAAATTGTCCTTGAAATGTTTAAATTTTAATTGATTTAATGTTCAAAAAAGTAACTCATTAAAACGAGCACAACATGCACAAATTTGGTCACTAAAATTGCAGGGAACACTTTGGCCGCACCAATTAAAATCTGTGAGAAAAACTGTAATGTATACCTGAAAAAGGATACCAGCGAATTATGAAGTAAAGTAATGTTTGTGACTGGTTTCCTGCTTATAATAGCATACTTTTGTTGAGTTATGTTTTCGACATAAACAGTTTCATAATTTGGGCATAATGTCCAGTGGGGTCCTTCGGTACTTTGCAATTTACATTTTTTTTACTCACTTTGTTCCCTGATTATCAGAAATATCTTCATGTAGATCATTTTAAATTGTTTCATATGTGTGGCAAATACAAAAAATGAAATGAAAATTGAAAAAATTGATTTATTTGGAAAAGTTTTATTTGTAAAGATGAATGCAACATTTATGAGGATTTTTTGTTGAGCTATTATTTATCTTATGCGTTTAAAAAATATAATCTTTAATTTTTTTCCCCTGAGATTCTGATTTTCAATCAAATTGACACATTTTATCTAGACCTTCACTTTGAATTAAATTGTTTTGAGATACTCAAATTTCAGTAGAAACTGAAACACTGCTCTAAAGATTAACTTGCTCAAATTGAATTTCATGTATCTCCAGAATTGAAAAAAAAACAAAACACACCAACAACTTGCATTTTGAATTTGATTGCCACTATATCTTATATTTTGCAGTTTCGTTGACTTGATCATCCTATGAAATGGCACATTATATATACTCTCTTTTGGAAACACTGTTTACTCCCCAAAACAATAACAGTTTTTTGCTCACTTCCAAAATGTTTGACAAGCACTCTATCATTCTAGTTGAAACTGTTAAGAGCCACCATCTCTTATTACAAAACCCTCACATCCTCAATGTACACATTCTACTTTTTGAGTTAAAAAATGCCATATGTACAATTTCAAAAAAGAAAAAGAAAAAAAAAGAGCAACTAAACAAATGTTAAATTTGCATTGGAGATATTCCAAAATGTAATATTAACACAATGTAGTTAGTTAAACCCATACAACAATGTGTGTAAAGCAGTGCATACTCAGTATTTTCCTCCAGAAAATAAATTCACAGGCACTAACACTCGGCTGGGGTTTGAACCCATGACCATTGTCATTCCAGAGCACAGCCTAATTTCATGGCTCTGCTTATCATAAGCAAAGAATCAGAAGCAGGGAACTCTTCGCCTATTTCAAGCTGTTTCAAAGGTTAGCAGGGAATATCTGCTTGTGTTTGTCCATAGTCCACATTTCTAGACATATTTTGCTTACACAGCTAGCGCTTATACTGTAAGCAAAGAATGGTTACTGCAAGCCCAGAATTCGGTGGTAACAGAGCCATGAAACTGGGCCCAGATAATTGACCACTAGGACTGTCTGGATTGCTTTGTATACAGTGCTTTACACACATCAGTGTATGGGTAAAACAAAGAAAAATTTAACAGTTGATTGATAAGACATTCAGTTCTTATGTGCCATTATGGCCTGATATGTAGTTCCTCCATTCCCGGAATCTTCATGAACCAAATCCTCCATGGTAACATCTTGAAACCCCGCGCTTCTTAAGACATCCATGTACTGCTCTGGATTCCAGTTTGTACCTTTCAGAAAACCCTTTTCAGCCGCTGCAGCTACAGACGCAACATTCATCGTAGTGACCATGAATCCACCAGGTTTAAGAACCCTGTATAGTTCACCAGCGACAGTCGCTGGTTCCGGCCAGAAGTAGAAGCAGTTACAGTGGAAGATACGATCCATCAGGGTATCTGAGTAGGGGAGGCTTGCAGCATCTCCAAATACAACTTGTAATCGTCCACTTGCTATCTCAGACTGGAGACTTTTCGTTACATCAGCCAACATTTCCTTAGAGTAGTCAATACCATAAACTTTACCTGGAATTTGATCATACAAAGACAAAAAACAAAACAACAGTAAGTTTGTAACAATATCGATGGTTTACAGAACAACCAGGACGCATGCGCGTCACTTTATTGGTGACCGAGGTCATATTAGTACATGACTCAAATACCATAACCAAGGTTAAAGGGGAATTATACCATAACAAAGTTAAAGGGGAATTATACCTTTGGTTTGTTGAAGTGTTCAATTGTTTTAATCCTATGCATGTGCTTTGAATAGAAGAAGTTAACGTACCATCTTTGATTATTTCGCAGGCTGCTTTGAGACCAATTCCTGGACCGAATCCAACCTCTAAGATGTGGTGATGGGACTCCAGATGGCAACGTCGCACTGCATTGTGCTCTAAATAAGCATTTTTGTTCTTGATAAGCCTCTGCAATAAAAAAGAAAAAAGGAAACAATTCACTATATTTGTAATTAATTTTAGATTAAACATCAAATATACTGGAGAAGGATTTGAACTTGCAACCTCAAGGTTAATGTGCCCATACTCAACCAACTGATCTTTGTTTAGGTGCCATAGAAGCTATTTAACCTGTAACTACCATATAATGGGAGAACAAGTTCAGACCAAATAATTTCAAAGGATGCTTTCATATTGTAACCATCTTCAAAACAAATATTAGCTTTCAGGTAAAAAATTCACAATTTTCATTCAGGGTCATTGCCAGACCCTACCTTTACAAACATACCTTGACTACTGCTCCTGTGAGACTTCCAGATGGTTTCCGAAGATTCCTTCCAACTGAATTTGAGAGTCCCATTCTCAAATACAAGGTTTCCTCAACAGGAATTCTGTAGTAAATTGGATCTACAAAGGCTGCAATGTACAGAAAATTACTTGGTAAGAGACATTCTATTCTTTGATACAAAGATACAAACTTCACAGTATGATGTAAATTTTGTAAAGTGTGTGGGAAGGAGGCTTATAAAGAAAAGATTCAACATTATTATCACTAGCAGTTGCCTCCATTGTAGTATCCCTTTGGTGGTGGTAGTTATTGTATAGATCATAACCCTCAGCCACACAGAGCAGAGGCTCCAATAGCATTTGTAGCCCAACTGTAGTTTGCGGATACTTTGATGATCAAAGCAGTCGACTCAGTTACTGGGTGCTGTACTCTTTTTTTGAAATTTTGAATTGGAACAGTCATACTCTAGCACGATTGATCAATTCAACATTTCATGTGTTCTTTTTCAAAATGTTGGCTTGACCTAACTAAGCCCACCTTGTTGAGCTGTTAATGGCTCTCTTTTAACATCGGTCTTACTCTTAGTGATGAGACCAATGTTAAAAGAGAACCATTATTAACAGCTGATGGCTCTCTTTTAACATCGGTCTTAGTGATGAGACCAATGTGAATGTTAAAAGAGAGCCATTAATAGCTCAACAAGGTGGGCTAGCTTGACACCTACACTTGTTCAAGTTCAAGTAAAATTTCAATAATTGCGATATTTCAACTTTCCACGGTCGTGGAGACGATAGCGGTAGGAGCCTCATAGTTCTAGGGGACTAGGAGTAGTAGGCTATGATGACCAACAAAACATCTACAAAATATTATTGATACAAAATATCAAAAGAAAGACAAAAGAGAAAAACCCCAACCAAAGTCGCAAAGTCAGAAAGACCAACTAATTTTCCCATCCAGGTAATCTTCCGGTCGTCGCCACCAATTTATCCGCCGTTAATTAACTCCAGAACCACTGAATTTTTTTCTTACCTTAGAAGAAGGGTTAACGCATATATACATCCAGAAAAAAAAGAGAGAAAAAAAAAAAAGTGCCGGAAGTTGGTGGCGACGACGTAAAATTTTTCCAAGAACTATAATGTCTGAACAACAAGTTCAAAGTTCACCGACTTTAAAAAACAACATAAACCACACAAAATACAGGAACACATTTATTTCTGTACTCACCCTGTTGCTGTCACGTCTGCATGTGGCCCCCACAGTCAAAACAATCAAATTAGGTCAAAGTTCACTCCTACGGATACCAGTTATTTTATGCACACATTGGATAATAGTGGTTAACGCTGGTGTCCTTCAATGCTTCCTCCAACGCAATATAATTTTATAAGATGACATCAACGTTCAGTATGGTTGTAATGTATGTGGGTGTGTAAATAAAAACGTGATGGTCGAACACGAAGATGTTTTTTAATCCTATTCAACGATTGAGCTGAAAAACACAATTTCTTCGAACCAAGTGAAGTCCTGCAGAGCTTGCCATTTTTCAGAAGAGTTTGGGTGAGTATACCAAAAGAAGTAAATGCCACCATGGGTACGACATGGTACGACGAGATACATTTATCATGACTTGTTTCGTAGTTCAACCTCCAACTTACTCAGTCAATCATTAGCGTTAGTTGGTTGGTTCACTAACGCTAATGATTGACTGGTTGGTTCATGGTTGGTTGGGTTGGAATAAAACCACATTCTCGTGATTAATCCAATGGCAATGCAAATGGCAATATGATTTTATAATTATGACTCATTTAGTAACCCTATGGGTGACTGAGATAGAATTTAGGGCCATTGGTTGACCTAAGCATCATGACCTAAGTAATACAGGAATGTGCACACATTAATTTAAATCAAACAGTGTCAGTGAGGCTAATTAACAATTTAACCTATTTACAGTTACACTTTTAAACTTTTAGTTTTACATTTTATTGATTGCTTTTGAATTTAAAGTTGGCCCACACCTCCGCCATCCACTTTGCTCTTGCAGACTCCCGCTGCTGGAAGTATAGGATTTGTGTAAATTTTGCCATCATCTTTCAGTTGCTGATCCAGGGGGCACAACTCCTCCTGGCTCCGCATCAACCGAATGAAAGAATTTGAAATTAACATAATAAATAATTGGGCCACACTTAGTAATTAAATTGGTAGTGTAGTCAGTATGGAGGTCCTTAGAGACCCAGTTATGGGGCACTGTACTCCTTTTTTCTTCGGCCCCTAAAAAGGATGCGGGCGGGGACAATCATCTGGTATTATTTTTTATTTAGCCTTATGTATTTAATAATAACCAGGTACGAAGCAATCCTTTTTTTATTGTTGTTTTTGTTTGACTAATCATAGCCATAGAGAATGGACTAACTTTCAGCCCCATTCTAAATTTGGGGCTAATTCACATGACCTCCCCTGAACTCTACAATTAATTTGGTCCTACATTATTTGTATAATACTCCAACAACTTCCAGTTGAATGGTTGAGTGAGAGGTATTTGTCATATTTTTCTTCACATTCATTATTTGTCTTTTTGTTGTTGTAAACATTCTTTGATTTAGGCAGACATTGAAGGAATACACCAAATAGTATTGTCATTGAAATGAGCATCACAAGTGGACTGAGTCATTCTAAAAGGTTATTTCTGGGTGTTTTGGTCCTGCTCACCGTCGATGCCATTTGGGTTGCTTCCTCTGAGCTTACACGGGTAAGGAGAAAACAAAATGATAAGGAAAGGGCCTCAATTGCAATATGGTAAACAAACTGGCAGCGTTCTCCCTGGCCAATAATGTCAGTGTAAGGGTAGCAATATGGTAAACAAACTGGCAGCATTCTCCCTGGCCAATAATGTCGGTGTAAGGGTAGCAATATGGTAAACAAACTGGCAGCGTTCTCCCTGGCCAATAATGTCAGTGTAAGGGTAGCAATATGGTAAACAAACTGGCAGCGTTCTCCCTGGCCAATAATGTCGGTGTAAGGGTAGCAATATGGTAAACAAACTGGCAGCATTCTCCCTGGCCAATAATGTCAGTGTAAGGGTAGCAATATGGTAAACAAACTGGCAGCATTCTCCCTGGCCAATAATGTCGGTGTAAGGGTAGCAATATGGTAAACAAACTGGCAGCATTCTCCCTGGCCAATAATGTCAGTGTAAGGGTAGCAATATGGTAAACAAACTGGCAGCATTCTCCCTGGCCAATAATGTCAGTGTAAGGGTAACAATTAAAAGTGATATTCTTTATTTTCATTGCAAATTTAACATCTTGACATCATGTTACATAGTAATTTGTATTTTTTTCTGCATTTGATGTATTTATTGTATGCGCTGTAGAGTATTATTGCAATATAAATGTACGCTAATATTTCACCTTTCCAAGTTTATCTTTCATTAAAAAAGGGGAAGGGATTTCAGTTTAAAAGCCCTGAACTAATGATACCTCTTATCTCTTTTTGATCGTAATCGTTTTTAAATGCTGAAGATTTGTTTACATTAGAGTTGCACTTCATAAATATCAACAAACCTAAACTTCAAATATTTGTATGAAAGTTTATCTGCAGAATTCATTTCCTAAAATGAACATTCAGAATCAGCAGTGCCTGAGGTCAAATGTAAGATTCGCTTATTGACATTGAGGTAGATTCATAACAAAGAGACTGCATTTTACTATTAAAGCCTGCCCCTGGATTGTAAGAGATTGTTTGACTTTGTGTGGTGAAGCATTGAGATCAAAGGTTAGAGATTATACGAGAAATTAACCACAAACTTGGTAAAAAGTAGTGAACTTTTAGAGGTTACCTTTGCTCTAAAATTGGCCTTTGTTGTTAACATAATCAGGGTCTGGAGTTTGTAGGGAAAAATTCACAAGATAAAAGGGCTTGTAGCTCCAAGTTGTTACTGGACCAGAATGTTTTCACAAGACAGATTCAAAATGAGAAAAGACATGAAAAGATCGGAATCAAAATGACAACCCAGTTGAACATATAAGCTGTTTTTGTTGTTTTGGATTTTTTAGAAGAGATTGTCATTTGTTTTTTGGGTGAGAAGACTTTGATAACTATTCAAATAATTTATTTAAACTGGTTTTGCTTTAGCTATTGTGAAATAAACTTCAATTAAACAGTGGCTCAATGTTGGCACTTGAGTACACATTGTAAAAGGTCTTTAGCTTGTGATTCTAACTGGTTTAAAATATATTCCGATGTTTACTTTTCCTGTAGTATATTTTCAAAGATGAGGGTTATGACAAACCTTTCTTCAGTACCTACTTAAAGACGTCAATGTTCATGCTGTATCTGCTGGGATTTATATTTTGGAGGCCATGGAGAAAGATGTGCTCAGAATGCATTGGAAAACCAAGTGCACATGTGAGTACTGGGAAGAAGTTTGAACCCTCTATCTGTGCCCTGTAGGCAGTTTGGCTAGCGTGTGGCCTCAATCCTCCTATAACCTTTTTTCGATGTTGATCCCCACCAAATTGTTTAGAGTGTTCTATCCTTTGAAAAGCACTAGTTGTTTTAGGACTACTGGCTTAAGTTCTTCTTAATCCTTCACCAAACTTTAGTTTGGTCAAATTTTACAAAGGTCAAGTTATGGTCATTTGCTCTGTTGAACCAATGCAAATGCATTATAAATAGAATAGTGCTGATATAATCAGCTGTGCCAATATTCATTCGGCTTGAGACAATGCTAGATTTTAAGGAGCAGTCTATTAATAGACTTTATGGAACAGTGTGCCAGCTCCGGTAGAGGTCATTAGTGGCCTATCGACCCGTCCTGTGAGAGTAGGTCAGACTGGTGTTTGTTTATTTTCTTTGTCAGGGATTTACATAATTCCCAAGAAATTGTGTGGAATTAAAAAAAAGAAAACATGTAGTGGAAAATCAAGCTGTTTTATATTTGTTTTATGTTGACAGCCAACGGACATCCAAAGTAACCCTGAAAACATTCAAGGAGACAAAGAAAGATTACTGGTGAGTAGAATTTGTGGATGAACACAACACACAGGACCTATGACTTTATGTCCCATCAGAAAGACGAAGCAATAGCGGTTTTAAGTGTCTTGCTTGAGGGACACAAGTGTCAAGACCAGGACTCGTCCCTTAGTAATAAGAAACCCCAGAGCTTGAGTCCAGTGCACTTGACCACTCGACCACATGCTGAAGAATGCAAACTTCTTTAGTTTATATAAAATATCTGGTTCAAAAAGAAAGAAACGATGACTTGCAATGGAGATATCATATTTTTATTCTTCAGGGTGACCCACTCTATGTTCCGGTAAAGTTTTGCGACAGCGATAAAGAAAGTACAGACAGTAGACACAGCAGCATCAGTGAGCCATGTGAATCTCGTAAGTCATTATTCCATACTTCATTATCTCGCAATCAGTTAGGGATGGAAAACCCAATCCACATAGTGCCCCCAGCGAGATTCAAATAGAGGTCCTAAAGGTTGAAGGCATTCCATTCTTTAAACTCTCTCAACTCCGTCTGGAGCCTAAAAGTCATTCAATACAACAGGTTGTGTTTGGTAGAACAACACAGGTGTAGTCAACAAGTTTAGATTTTATTTATTCTGTTACATATCCAACTTCACAATCAGCACCAATAACGTGATGGATAAGAAACGAGAAGATATTTTAGATGTCGGAGAAAAACCTCAATCGGGGAAAACCCAAACAATGAGATCAAAAACCTAATCCTCATGCCAATGCTCGGGTCTGTGGTGGGATTCAAGTCGGGGTCCACAGAGATGAATGGTAGGGACTGAGCCAACCTGATCCTCCCAATATATTACATTGGTACAGTGCAGGCTGGTAGAGGTTATACATGTATAAGTCAAAATAATGTAGGAAAAGCAAATTAAACAATCCTGCAATGTCAGACACTTTTAAAAACCGTTTTTGTCAGTACATTCAGCACTGGTACTTGTGTTTTTTTTCTTTCAGCTGTGAAAATTGGTCGAGTACGATTCAGTAATCTAATGGAAGTACGACAAATGTCTGGTAAGGAGAAATCTGTTTTGACTGTTTAAGATCAAAGATAGATCAATTGAAAACTGCAGATTGAAACTGGTTGAGTTTGGTTCCTATTCATGCATTTCTCTTTGACAGTATCAGTCCCAAGGGAAAACAATTCCCTAAGTTTGATTCTCGTTAAACACATTTACAATTGAAGAATCATGATTTAAATATGACTTCTCCCATTACAAGATCATCACAATTGTAGTTTTGCTTTCCATTGACAGAGTCCCAGGGTAAGGAGGCCATGCTGTCCAGAATGCCTTACCACGTCGCTCAGAGAAACAACCTCGTTACTCCACCCCCTGTAGGAGAGAAGCTACCTCTATCCCAGGTGGCCAAGATCAGTTTGTCCTTTTGTATTGTGGTAAGTCTCTTACAAAGTATTCAGTTTGTTATCTTCCTATATTGACAAATTGTCCAATGTCCACTTAAGCAATAAAACCTTGTTTGTAAGGAATCAATGCTACAATGTATGACAATGATGAGCAATGATAACAACAAATAGGAGACCTACGGCTTTTCATCCCATCCGAAGGAAGAAGCAGTAATGGTTGTGTATCATGCTTAAGGGCTGGGACTCGAACCCTCACTCTGCTGATCAGAAACACCAGCGTTTAAGATTGCTACACTTGAGTGCTCAGCCATGACACGCCACATAAAGAATCATGACTGTGTGTTTCTACTTTGTTATCTTATGTGTCTCTTTTGTTTTAATCTCTAGTGGTTTTTGGCAAACTTCTCATATCAAGAGGCTTTGGATGACACTCAGATGGCTGTGGTTAATACGTTGTCTTCAACATCAGGTATTATTAGTTGGTTTCCCCCTTTTAAAATTGCTACTCTATTATGAAAACTTGTGAACTAAACAGTTGAATTAAAAGGTTTTAAAAGAGAAAATAAACTGTTGCAAACAACTTACCAACCAAAAGGACCTATGGTATAAATGCAAACAATAGTGGCCTGACATTTTGACCCTAGCAGAGTCTTTCTTGAAACAATAATACTTCAAAGTGTTCTTGTTTCAAAATCAGTTACTGTGTGGATAAGTTTTAGAGATATTTGTATGTTTCTGTTGGAAGAATTATTCTCGAATTATAAAATATTGAAATGAAATCCATAATAAAAGAAATCATCAGCATAATAATCATTACTTGATGACTGGGACAATCTTGAAAAACTCCAAGTCGACTTATACCTTTTTGACAATCAAACGGTGTGAAAAGTAGCGTAGAAGCCAAGCAAATGAAGTATATTCCGTGAATGATCCTCATGTATAAATCCACTAGAATTTTACTGTTAGCTGCAGGATATACTTGAAAATCCATTGCGTTTTCTTTTATGTTGCATGGTTAAGAAGTACGGTTGTTTTTTCCTCCTGCATGTCAGTTTGCCTGAGGCAGTATGACATGTGGGAGGCAAAAGCACATATTCTCCAGGTTTACCACACTTTGATCTCTCTCTCTACTTTCTCTCTATATCCCAGGTGTTTTTACGATGATTCTTGCTGCATTATATCCTAGTTCTTCAGGAGACAAGTTTACACTTACTAAGTTTGTCAGCGTTCTTATCAGGTACTCTCTTTTCAAATACTCCAACTGTCTTGAATAATTAATTAGTCATTTAGGACCCTTTGTGTAATGACAATAGTTACATGTGATTGCATGCCTGGAATGTCATCTTTGAGACCATACGGACTGTGAAGGGGTTAAATCTGTTTCAGCCCTAGGAGTAGGTGGCAACTTTCCCCTGGTGGCTGTTTATTCTGGTGGACAGCCCAAATCAGTCAAGTGTTGCCCTCACCTTGAAGCGGCCGTCCGACCTTGTGATATAGGTGTTCTCTCACTATTCTGTTTTTTATTGATATTGATGATAATTGTTGTTATTTTTGTCCCCAGTGTTAGTGGTATTGCTATGGTGAGTTTCTCTAAAACCAATCAGGACCAAGAGACATTAAAGGTGGGGTCACTTTGGGCGTTAGCTGGAGCCTTACTCTATGCCATCTATTTGGTTATGCTCAAACGCAGAGTGGACAATGAGGACTCGCTGGATCTTCCAATGTTTTTTGGTAAGTGCAAAATTTGATAAGAACCATGGTGTTGGGTACTGGTTTTGATCTGTTTACATTCCACCTAAAGTTTCACAGGCCAATTTACTAGAATGCTACTAAACAAAAACATTGAAATAGTACATTTTAAGATGCATGTAAACACTAACAATTCCTGAAATTTAGAAGAAGAGAAAGTTATGGTCCTGCCATAACAAATGATCACATTACATCTGTAGGACAAAGCAATAGTGGTTCAGTGTATTGCTTAAGGAAGGACAAAAGTGTCAAGGCCATGGGTCAACTTTCCAACTTAGGACTAGTTCCAGGACTCTTTAGTTATTGAAAACTTAAGGACCCTAACTCGAAATAAGACTAGTCTAAACTCTTTGTGAAATACCAACTTGACTCGAACCCACACTCTGCTGATCAGAAAGACCAGAGCTTGATCCCAATGCACTTGACTGCTCGGCCACGACACGACACAGAGAAGAAACTTTGTGATTGATTAATTGTGTTTTTAATTGCAGGTTTTGTGGGTCTGTTTAACTTTGTCCTGATCTGGCCTGGATTGATTATTCTACACGTTGCAAACTGGGAAACATTAGAAATGCCATCAGTTAAAGTCTGGTTGTATTTAGCACTCAATGGAATCGTTGGAACTGTCATCTCAGAGTTTCTCTGGCTTTGGTGAGTAATTATAAGGATTTGTGAGGTGCAAGTTAGTAAAATGATGTTTATGGACATTCAGGGAACATGACAAGATTATTTAAATATCTTTGTGTCAGTGCAACAACATCTCTTAAAATAGCATTTACGTTACATGTGAGTTTGAAAGTATCATTACGATGTGTCTCACTAAAAATAGCCAGAAAGTACACACAAAACCAAAAGGCGTCGAGATACAACGTTTCGCACAATCGAGATACAACAAAATTTGTCATTGGTTTCTGTTTTATATCAAGTAATTTTCTGTGGATGCAAAAGAAAACTACTACACTCGTAGGTGTTGCTCAAACTACTCGATCTGCTTTGCAAGATTACAATTCAGAGAACACACATAAACAAGCTTTTGTTAGGGCAACATTTTTCCTTGAATTATGAATAAATTTCTCTGAATGCTTGTTTTTCTCACAGGGGTTGTTTCTTAACGTCATCCCTCATCGCAACGCTCGCTCTTAGCCTCACCCTTCCTATCTCAATATTCCTGGACATGTACCTCAGTGGAGTAAGTACAGCTTTCCATTCCACAAACAAACCAATAGTCCTCATTTTCCTGAAGACGTGTATTGGGTACTGCTCCAAACTGGGTTTTATTCCAGAGCCAACACTCCTCCTCCTCCAAAAAGAGATGGTTGTACACGCAAGTTTAGAAGTTACAGTCACTTCTTAAATAGTCCTCAATTGATTAATCAAGCAGTATTGATGTATGGTTATTTTTAAAGCCATTTGTCCCTGCCAATTGGTTTTACTCTAATCTGTTGCTGTGGATATTGTTGCTACAGTTCTCATTTACTTTAAAGTCTTTGAGTATGCAATGTGAAGGTTTTAACAATGTAGGCTTGTAATGTCAAAGCAGCCACTGACAAAACAGTCTTCTTGGAATTTATTTTTCTTGATAGAATGTAAGATTTTGTTATAAAAATGAAAAATACTGTCCCCCGCGGTAGATCAAACTCAAAGCTTTTGAATGGATATAAACATGTTTTTACATTTATTGCAGGTGTCCTTTTCACTTCTGTTTTTCGTCGGAGCTGTTCCTATTTTTGTATCTTTCTTTGCCGTCTCGATACTGAATCAGTATAATGACTGGGATCCCCTTTGGGTTGGAATAAGACGCCTTTACAGTCTCCTTAAACCCTACATCTGCTGTTGGTGTAATCGTAGACGGAAACTTCTCATGAGGTGAGAACACTAATAGGAGGCAAGCAGTTTTGGAGTTCGGAATCGATAGTTGATTTGTTGGTTTTCTATTCCTAGGCGCTTAGTGAAGTGAAAGGAAAACAAAATTTTAGGGGATCAGTTTAGCTGAGTGATTTCTTGCTCTGTCTTGACCTCAGTTGACCCTGATTCGAATCCCATCTTAGACCGGAGTCGTGCATGTGGATTGGGTTTTCAGTCCCTACCTGAGTTTCCTGCTAGTATACTCTGTCAATGTCGTGCATGTGGATTGGGTTTTCAGTCCCTACCTGATTTTCCTGCTAGTATACTCTGTCGATGCCGTGCATGTGGATTGGGTTTTCAGTCCCTACCTGAGTTTCCTGCTAGTATACTCTGTCGATGCCGTGCATGTGGATTGGGTTTTCAGTCCCTACCTGATTTTCCTGCTAGTATACTCTGGCGATTGTCAAGAGACAGAGTATACTGTCCGAAATATTGAATCCTCAGATTCTTGTCAGAACAGCCAAACATTCAAAAGGGATCTATATGTTGTCACTGCAACCTGTTTTTGTAACAGAAGCAGTCAAGTGGAAAGAAATGAAAAGAGAGAGAGTTCAGACAGGAGGAAGTTCAACATGGTTTCATTGTGAACCTTAATAGTTTGTATTCAGTTTAATTTTGTGTTGTTTTTATTTGACAGACTGGCGGAAGACAAGGAGCAGTCAGTCAGTCTCATTCCAGATGGAGTCAAAGCGGAAGAGACGGAGCACATCAGCGATTCAGAGAACCATTATTAGAACGGCTATTTTAGTTAACCTTGACTCCTAGAATGTGTATGAGAGAAAAGTGTACAAGGATGAGAATGAATTTACCACCAGATTATCTTTTTCATGGATGAAGTTGAGTTTTGAATTGTGTAAATATTAATGATTAGAATGAAATGAAAATATGTAATATATGATCTGTGTAGTTTAACTCTAATATGAGCTTACGCTTGACAGCAAGAGGGTAGGGTGTTTAAGTTTTTCAGAGATAAACAATATAATACTGAACAATTATTTTGTAGCAAAAAAAAATCATATAGCAAATTTAAAAGTCACCAATCTTACTATCGGTTTTCCAGTTAATTTCATCAAAACCCGTTCAATTTAACACCTGGCTCATTCCATGTGCCCATGGCATCAGCATTCATCAGTTTAAAGTAATTTAATTACAAATTTACCCAGTCAGTTTCCCTTGTGGTTTATATTGATATCTGAAACAAAAAGTCGCATCCCCTTAAGGTGATCCCCTAGCTGCCGCTTCCCAGGTTGTATCGTAATTTGGGTGTGATCCCTGGCTACACGGCAGTTAACGGTTGTATGGCTTCTGACTGGCACCCCCGAACAAAGATATTGACAAAATAGGGACACCGCCAATATAGGGCTAGATAGCTCAGTTGGTAGAGCGCCGGCACGTTAATCCGGAGGTCGTTGGTTCAAATCCCACTCTAGTCAATTCTTTGTTCAACCCCAAAAAGTAATTTAATTAAATTACAATAGTTTAACATTCACTTGTCAAATAACATCATTTAAATGACATCAAGGTGCAACAGTCATTCAATTGTTCATAAGCCAACAACAAGAGGCTCGTTAACCATTCAATTTTATTAGTTGTAAATAGGTAGTAAATATTTAACTGAAGACTAGTGAAAATGTCCTTGAATATCTAAATAAATGAAAAGGAATAACTGAACAAACCTGAATGAGAACATAATCACAGGAGCATGGAAACAGAATGAATGCAAGAAACCTTTATCACGGGTCAAAGGACAGGCGCTCAAAACAAAGCTTGCCGAATAAACGAAGGTCTAGCTAGATGTCGAGAGACTGTCTGCATGTATTGTTATGTTGTGGAAAACCCACAGTATGAATGAATCAGGGAAACATGCATGAATTTGAATGCTCGGTAAATGAAACTGTATTAAATTGTTTGCTGAAATTGACGGGGAAAACCTAACAATTTCTTAAAGTTCCAATGAATCAAATTGCCTAATTGATTATCAACTATCATGCAAGAGGTTCTTGACTATTGCAATCAAGGTTGTGGGTTTGAATCCTACCAAGCTAACTGCTCAATTTCACATAACTACAAGAAGTATTGCTGTCACAATTTCTTGATTTTTGCATTTCATAATTATATACGTTGAACCAGTTTCTATACGAGATTGGCTGTTGCCAGCTTGGTGTTTATATCCCCTTGTGGGAGTTTGCCGAGTTCATTTGACGGGAAGATCATCTTAACAAATGATGCCCTCTTGTGGTTATGTATAAGGTCTATGGAGTGGACTTGAATTTGCCTTTTTTGTATACTTGATGTTTGTAGCTTTTTCTACGTTGCTTCTTTTGTCTTCTACTCATTTCCATAGTGGTGTCAATTTTAGACTTTACAATACTGCTGCTTCTTTTTTTGTATCTAGTAATTTGGTTAGTGTGTGGATTTGTCCGTTGAGCTGTAGTTTATTCAAACCGATACAAAGGGACAGAAAAAAGCGAACCAAAGGCAGGAACATTTCTCTTTTTGTTCCCCTACCTTAATCATTTGTCTTAAACCATTTCAAAGTCGGATTTTGAAATGATGTTATTGGTTGTTTGAAACTAATAATAGTTTGGAAGTTCAATTTCTCTTAAACTGGTTTGAGTATCATTTACTCTGTGTGATGAGATGCTGACTTAACCTTGCCAAATTTGAAAGCAATGCAACAAACAGCATTTTATGTAAATACCACATAATTACATGTGCAAATAAATAATCTTGAAGTATTAAAATTTGTAAATATTATATCAAGGGAGCTTGCAATTTCCTTTGATTCCATTATTATGGTATTAAATATAATATTGCATTTTGTTTAATGAAAGGCTTGTGGATTAACTTAATATGTTTCACAACCAACAGTGTAGAATAATGTACATTACAATGTAAGAATTTGTGTAAATTAAACTACAAAATGAAAGTGACACATGTTGTTGTGGTTATTTGTTGATTTCCTTGTTTTAGTGGGGAAAAATTTATGATATTTCTGGTCACTGTGAAAACAACACAATGCCTTAAAAGTGAATTTAATCACTGAAGCAATAGTGATCGCTGAGGAAAAAGAAGAGTGCTTGCTACGTGAACCGGAAACACTGGGGTTTAACCTCTTCTCTTCTATGATAACTGTCTGGCCGCTTTTATGTGCACCATCAATCCTCTAGTACAGGACCTACAGCTTATAGTGACCCATTGTATATGACAAAGCAAAAATGGAAAAGTATCTTCAAGAATGTGCCATGTCAGGGACTTGTTGAACCAAACTCTGCTGATCAGAAACACCTATGCCTGAGTTCGGTGCTCTTAATCGCTAGCTCAGCAACTACTGCCACCATTGGTTGAAGGGTTATATGTCTTGAAATTGAGGAAAATGAAGATGATGTTTTGAAGAACAATGAGGAGCGAAACTTTAGAGTGATGTTGAGAAATGTTATTTCCAAAGTTAAGGATATTTTTAGGGTTGTTAATCTAAATAGAACCAAAGTTGAAAAGCTATGAAATTACAGTACAACACCATCTACCTATAGTTTTCAGGAAAATAAATCAGTTGGCCAATTCCCCCCCCCCCAGAATTTTGCCAGGAATAAGATTTACTGAGGCCTACGAAATTGGATAGGCATACAACTTGATAATAATGAGAACAATAGGAGTATGTTTATTAATTGCTTGTTGTTAAAATTTAAAAAGCCAGACAGATTCAACATTGTCTTCACGATTTCATAATCTTTTTCTATGATGATAATGAGACATGAGATCAAACCATAGCAACTGAAATTGTTTGATAAAGCGCCCTCTATTGAAACAATGTGTTAAATTTTGTGTTGTCGTCGTTTATTGTATACGTGCCCGATTCTCTGGACGGACTTTTAACTGCAAAATCCGTAAGTGTCAACAATTTCGTATTACTTTTGCAATTACAAAGTACTTGATCATGACATCTAGTTTGTAAATAATCAATTGGGCTATTTTGTTTAAATGATTAACTTGCAGTTACGATTAGATCTCTGAGCTCGGTGTGATTATTTTATGATGAATCATGCGAATGAACATGATGAAGGCAAGCACATCAAGTTGCATTTTTTACAGGAAGTCCAATGGTTTTTTTGAGGCAGTTAGGGAATGACAGTGTGGTAAAATGTATCTAATCTTGATCTTGTCTTGATCTTGATTAAATAATTGATAAGCTCCAACTGGAGCAACACACAAATAATACACAAAAAGTAAAAATGCACGAAGTGATTCTCGAGCTGCTATTTGCAATTGAAACCAACCAAAGTAGAGAGTTTGGTACACAGACATTGAGTTGACAGGAAGAACAGTAAATGAAAGACAAATAAGTAGGCTAAAATTAAGTCCTAGAGCCATTTTATAACAATTTTTAATCAAGTCAAAAACTCCTTGTCATTTTAATGCCAATGAGTGTTTTATTTTTTGTTTGATATTTCCAGGATCGACAAGTCAAATTGATTAAACAGATCAAGCATCATGAGTAGCGATACATCATCAATATCTGAGCATCAGGGTCGGGTGACTGAAGCTCAGCTCCGCAGTCGTAATTTCCAACTTCGTGTCTCTACCCCGGACACCGATATCACTGAGCATCCCCAACAGCCTGACATCACCCTCTTCTGCGAAAAATGTGGATCATTTATTCTTCTTCGCCTGCTACAGGAGCATCGCAAGTACCATAGCGCCCTCCATGTCTTAGATTACAAGGATGCAAAAGGTCCAGACAGTGTGGCCTCGTTGCTGAAGTGCAGACAAGCCGTCCTGGGTAAGATGAAG
This sequence comes from Asterias rubens, assembly GCF_902459465.1. NCBI lineage: Eukaryota > Metazoa > Echinodermata > Asteroidea > Forcipulatida > Asteriidae > Asterias > Asterias rubens. The sequence goes on along the minus strand of NC_047067.1, from coordinate 547,405 downwards.
AGCAGAGCTAAGGATGGTAAACCACTGTCTATGTCCCTCATGCAGAAGATCAACGATGCCTACGAACTTCTTAAGTCATACATGGAGGAGACTTATGAAGATCTAATCCAGACACGAGAGATGGTTTTCCCAGAGTGTCGAGGGTTAGCTTTGAACTGCAGCGCCAAGTGTGCCAGGGCCGTTGGTATATGTTCCCATGACAACCAGCGATGGAAAAACAAAATGGAGGACACTAGAGTGTTTCAGGACTTCTTCGGTAATGACAAGGATAAGTGTTTCTTTGCCATATATGATGGCCACAATGGGCGCTTTGCGGGCGATGTAGCTGCAAATGACTTTCATCACTTCCTTCTCAACGAGATGACGAAATTTGATCCGGCGACTTCCTGTACATGCACCCTGAACCTCGCTGAACATAATGATCTCCTTGGCTATAATCTAGATCGGCCGCGACCCGTCATTCGCAAGAATAGCATTCGACATATTCTCCATGAGGAAAGTCAAAACATTATACAACAGATCATGCATACCTGTCAAGAGAACATGACAAAGCTAGATCTTAAAACAACCCAGCAACAATTGAAGAAAGAGACCAAGTCAAAAGTTATAAACAAACGCGAGAATGATCCGTTTGCTGAGAAGATGGAGATCGCTTTGAAGAACTCTTACCAGCTTGTAGATTATATTCTGTCATACGGGATTGATGAGCAGTCGCGTGTGCGTTGGAGCGGATGCTCTGCAGTGACTTGCGTCATCCAGAGGACCGGAGAGATGGAGGAGGATGGGAAAGATGAGGATTATGAGAAAGATGAGGAGGAGGAGGAGGAGGGGGGTGATGGGGAGGAGCAGCCAAGGGAGCTTGGGGTGCTGTATGTTGCTAATGCAGGTATGAAATCATTGCAGAGGAATTTCACATCATTTCTTGGGTGCGATTTTGCAGTTGTAACCAATATCTGTTTCGGTTGAACTGGCCATTGGTTGCCATTGACCAAAACATTCAATTAGTTAATTTTCACAGATTTACGTTTTAAAACAAACTTTCCCATGTAACATCATGTAAAACTGTTTCTACCTCAACTGACTGATGGACGTGATAATTTCGGAATCCCTACAATAATTCATTTACTGTGCAATAGGCTACCTGAAATGAAATTTGTGACTACCTCAAATCTATCAGGGATGTGATTTCTCAGTTTTTAAATGGAAATCGGAAAACCCCCACCCAAACAATTATTTTTTTGTTTAATTATATTTTATAACTAAGATCAAATCCTTAAGGAAGTAAAGATATAACCATATGGAACAGCCCAGATTGCTGAGTAGGGGTTTCAAAACTAGAGAGTAATGCATTAGCAGGCTTCTTACATGCAAGCTTTCACGCTTTGCACTCATACTCATAGTTCAGGTGTTTTTTCATCAGCCTATCACATCCCTGAATCTATGAAACTAGCTGTTTAAAAATATAAGAATACGTGTTTGGTTCTGCTTATGATTTTCAGATTCGGTAAAAAAGTTTTTATTTCAGTCTTATAATTTGAATTTTCCTTTTCATGCATGCAGGAAACACCCATGCTGTTCTCTGCCAGAACGGCAAAGCTATCAGACTAACAAGGAATCACACCCCACAATCTTGTCATGAACGAGCGCGGGTTTTAAGAGCCGGTAGCTCAGTCAAAGAGGGTGCTCACGGTGGCCGTGTCAACGGAGTGCTTGATACAACAAGAGGACTGGGTAACCATGGTGATCCGCTGCTCAAATCTGCCGTCCTGGCCGAGCCGCACACGCTCAGTATCACTCTCGACAGCCAATCAGAGTTCCTCATACTGGCATCCAATGGATTGTGGGAGGTTCTGTCTGAGAAGGAGGCCATCTCATTGGTCAAGCAGTTGATGCCAGGTCAACAGGTTCATCAAATGCAACGACTGGTGAGTGACTCCTCTCTAAGGGACCTCTATGGAGTAGCAGAGTTGAATCTAGTGCCCTCTGTTGGCACTGATAATCAAGATCAGGAAGCACTCTCGGAAGGTGGTAGAGAAACTAATAATGAGAATGGTGTTCACTCCCATCCAACTGAAGGCAAATCACCCTCTAGAAACCAGGAAGACGGCCATAGACAAATCAAGTCTGCAAATGGATTGATTGATTCAGACTTGAAGCCAAGTCTCCCATTGCCAACTCAACAAACATCAGCGAGTGCGCCACCATTCATTGACGGCAGTGTAACTGAAGGTGATGCTCACGATGGTACCCCAAATACTCTCCCTTCTCCAAGATTCACCAGCATCAATCACCCAAGAGAGGATGATGGCTCAAGTGACCAGACAGAGTTTGAGAGTATGATATCAGCGTTGATGGAGAATGATGACGGGAATGATGCGGATATTGAGACCTTGACGGAACTCCACACAATCTACGCTCAGTCCAGGCTTCAGGAGGTCGAACAAGGCAACCCAACAAAGCTAGAGATGTATAGGAATCTTGCTCAACAGATGAGCGAGAGACTTGTACAGAGTGCTCTATTGGCTGGCTCTAGGGATAATGTCACTGTGTTGATCGTTCTTCTACCTGGCTGTAAATTATAACTGTTAACAGAGCTGTTTGACTTGCCAAGAAGTCATACTGTGATGTATATAAGAAGAATTTTGAATGACAGACACTGGAAGTGAACGTTAGTTTGAACTATGAAGTGATAAATGATTTGAACCAACTATTTGGTCAGGTACCAAGAAGACTATTTGACAAATGATATAAAGGGACCAACTGACCAGTCAAAGGAAATAAAGTTGCTAGAAAGGGAAATAAATTCATTTCAGAAAGTATTTTAAGGTTACCAGTATGACGAGTAATGACTTCATACAATCGTTTCAGAGTTACAAGATCGCTGTGATCTACTGTAATAACATCTGAACAACAGTAAATTCCTCAGGAATGTTGTTCTACGAGGACAGCAAAACAAACGAAACACAAAGTGAGATTCAAGACTTCAGAAAGTATTCTTTATAAGCAGAGCCTCTTTGTTTATTACAGCGTTCTTTATCAATGAGGGTTCTGGGACTGGCCAGTGGCCAAACATCTCTTTATAACTGAATGCCGACATTTTTAAAGCCCTATTCTCTGGTGAAGCTCCACTTTCAAAGTGCTGCGTATGAACAGAAAGTAGCTAAGCAAAACAAAATTACGCTTACCAGAATAAGGACAACATCCAAAATATGTCACGCACCATTTGGAAGCCTGCTCATTTCTGCTGGGTAGAAAATTGTAGTTTTCTGCTTACTATTGCAGCCCTATGAAGTTGGCTCCTGGCATGCCTGGGGCCAACTTCACAAACCACCAACATTCCACTCAAGATTCCTCTCAAGAAAAGTTGTCAGTAATGAGACAGTAGTGTGTCAGTTGTGCGATTGGCAGTGTGACATCACACTTTGCTTAGTCATTCAGATTGATAAAGGTCTTAAGATCAATCTTCTTTTTAGTGCTGTGTAAAATGGGCCTTGGTCTTTGAAAAGAAACTTGAATTTAATGGTTAAAAGGAGAGAGTTTTAGGTCTTTAACTAAATACTGATTTCAGGCCAAAGACAACCAATACAAACAATACCACACCGAAGATTTAATAATTAATCAGTTTTTAATACAATACAGTTATCATTTTTATTTTAAGTTCAAAGCTACAATATTATTCCAACATTATGCAGTGTTTTTTTTATTTTCATACTTAATATCTAGCGATTACTTGAATATAATAAACCTGTACATATTACCATTCACTTAGGATACTGTCCATATTATGGTAATACCTAAATCAGCCCAAATATTTCTCATTTCTTCTTCTTTTTTAAACCAAGAGATTACTCAAATTGATTTCTCATCTTTGTGCTTAAACTTGATGCGCAACGGTCAGCCATCTTGGTCAAGTACCCAGTTTCCACATAAGTGTAAAGGGGATACTTCAGTCAACAAGCACCATACAATTTTGGGGTTACTTCCTCATTATGACTGACAATGTTTTCTGTATTGGACAGTTATGGGCAAGTTCGAGTGGCGACCATTTGTCACCGGTAGTCAATGTTCCACGGTAACCTATGCATTCAATACATCATGGGTACCTGGCAAAATCCTCCAATGGACGACTTTGGCCCCTTGCTCGAACTTGACCCAAGATGGTACTAGTATGCAAGAAGGTCTGTACAGATCTAGTTATCTACCAACCATTGCATTTATACAGACAAACACCTTATACAATAAACGGATGGGAAAATGTAAAATCATACTTTTGTTATAGTTTGGTAGATTGATTTTGTGACTATTTAATTCATTATTAGGGTCAAATGGTATAAACACGAATTTGTATTTTACTTATATACATGTTGGTGAACATTTCACATAAAACATGATAAAGTATTTAACATTGTTAATGTGTTAACAGAGTTCTAAAGCTTTCGGAATTCAATGTGGGGCATGCGAAATTAATCATGCGCCCAATCACAAACTTAAATAAAGTGTTAACTTTTAAGTGTTGGTCGTTTTGTCAGATGTTAATCTAAGCAGTTGGGATTTTGAAATATCAATTAAAATACATTATAAAATGTCCACAAACCGTAACTTGACTACATGCATTATAATAAAAAATCCAACCCAGATTTGTGAAGACATTTAAAACAAACAAAAAAGGCAAACATCAAATTAAGACGAGGCGGTTCTTTGATAAAAGTGTGCTCTCAATGACCTTCGGTCAAACTTATGGTTTATTCCAATTAATAAACAAACGCCAGCATAAGTAAATGCTCTGATATTTCTTGTTTTCAAACATGAAGTTCGCATCCAAGAAATGGGCAAGCATTAAATGCCAAGTGTGGACCGTGAGAACAAGAGGTCCACATTAGGTAATAAAAACAATGTGGACTTACGCACGTGCACAGTGTTTTCTCAAGTGTTGATGAATATATTTTTAGAACAAAATGTTCGCAGAGTTTATATAGCATAGAGCTGGGTGTGTAGAAGGCATGCACATTATATTTTAACCCTCCTACTGATTAACCATTCACATGAATGTTTTAAAAAGATAAACGCACTAAACCAGCCAGCAGTAGGATACAGTGAATGCACCTACATGTACACGTTATACAGATATACTTCTGTCATTTTTTCCCTTCAATTTTACAGTCTGCGCAGTTGGTCGACACAAAGAAAAATTGACTGGAGTGGGATTTGAACCAGTGAGCTCTGGATTAACGGACCGGCACTATACTAACTGAGCTATCCAGCCCTATTTGTTGGTGATCTCCCATAACTTGTAACCGATAAACATTGATGTGTTTCTAGTGCGAAACATCAAAACCAATAAACTGCTGGTTGTTTTTTTCTCTTTAGGTTAATCTATAACTTGATGGTACTGCCAACTATTCAGCATACAAAAAGATACAGAAAAAAAGGTGCAAACTTGCCAGTGGTTAATACAGACAGCGGTGTTACAATGCAAAGCCTAACTTCCTGGCTTAAATGTGGTGGGAATAACGAGCTAGGGCTTGTGCCCATGTAGCTGGTCCATACATGGTCAGTAGAAAAGTTTGATTTATTGTACTTGTTCAAAACGATGCCTTGAGAAACGGTAGACGTGCGTATTTGTAATTGCAATGAAAGAGGAAATGGCCAACCACACTTTGTACATTGTTTATTTCTGGCACTAATTTTAAAACAAAAAGAGGAAATCAAATCCCCCCCCCCTTTCTTAATGATCACAATCAGCTGTTTCACTTGTCATGGCCACATTATCGTACAATTTATTGCATATAAAACAAACCAAAAATAACAAGAAAACTACCCATCAAATGAATCAACCTTTGTTAAATTATCTACATTAGCGAAAGTTTGCGTTTTGGAAACTTTAATTGGATGACCAATACTTCAGGAAAAAAAATCACTAAATTTGAGCATAGAATGACATTGATAATTAGACGGCTACACCTGAAAGGCTTAAAGGAATTAACACTATTTTGTTTATTTATTTTGCACAGGATTACAATGGTAGAGAATACAAATATTAGTCAGAGCTTGTAATATAAAAAACACATTCTCACATGATTAGCTTCTAGTAGATACATCAAAGTAATGTTCCAGTGAATGCTACTTTGTAGGTGCATTAAAAAAAGGGGCTAGAGCCTGACAACAACCTACAAGCCAATTTGAGTTTTGGTGGACATATTACAATTTTAGTTTGGTTTGGGTAAATCAGTTTGTAACCCAAACAAAATGGTGTTCTTCTAAGGTGTTTGCCATGTCTCAAGAAGGCTTACTGACCCATTGTATCTAGCCCAAGTAGAATGTCACGTCTCCGACGGGCTACAAGGGCTACCCTTGTGCCATCATCACATGCAGCTAGTGGCACACTCGCCATTTTGGGAGTCAATTCATAAACTGGTAAATGCTATGCTCCTAAAATGCGCATTACACTTGAAACACACCGGGACATTGACCAGCAAAATAGCGCAACCAAGATTCTTGTAGTGAAAAAAAAAGAAAAAAAAAAAAGAAAAAAAAAGAAGAAAAAAAAAAAAAACGCACCATAAAACCCAAAAATCTGCCGATAACCAAATCACAGATATATTTTTTAATAATGGCGACATATTGGAAGAATCCACTAGGGATTTGAGGGTATTTTTAGGTCAACAGATTTGTGAAATAATATCATACAAGAAACTGTGTACTATAACAAACGATTTTCAGTTTTCCATCAACCATCTCTGCTTCATTTTTCGGTAAAACCGCCGATATTTCTAGGGATACATATAAAAACCCTATATTAAACTTTCTTGAATCATTTTTAGCGTTGGCGCGTTCACATGGAGCATCAACTGCTCAAACGTTCATCTTTATCAAATTGAATACTATATACGATTCTTATCACCGCCATTTACAATGTGCTGACTGCAACATTTCTTTGCCTTTACAAGAGCCAGCTTTTAGTTTTTTTAAACAAAGATTTCTCATGATTAAAGTAAATTTACATGGCGATTAATTACTAACAGTAGATACACAAATATATTAAACGCAGTTTACCAACAACATACAAAGTATCCATCCATCCTTTTTTTTTTTTTTTCAAATGTTTTGTACAGTTTGAGAATCTTTTTTTTTGAGTTCTCATTTTTTGTATAACAAGAATGATGAGTTTGACATTTGTCAGGGCTAGAGTCGGACAAATCATCTCTTTCAATTTGACGGGAGAAAATAATACAAATGTGTAATCTGAAGAGTATTGGCTTTAAAAAAAATCTCAAATACAAAGTCATGTGGTGTTTTCACAAAAGAAAGAAGAAAAAATCAAGTACTTTGACACACGAAGTTCACTTTGTTTCACAAGACATGTAGATGGCAAACTTGTATGCAGTCAGCCTTGCCACCATGGGCAGCGCGTCATAATGATACCTCTTGTCACTAACCCATGGAAGAAAGGCGCTTAAAATCAACAATGATTGGCTTATCAAACGTGACTGCTCAGCGCTTGTGATTTGGTTTCTGAGTGCTTGTACGGTGTTTGTACTCGTGTGTCAAAATGCATGTATTTCGACACAAGACATTTCAACTGAAGCATGTTTTTATGGTCCTCCTAAACTGCATAGAGCTAGACGTATCACAAGATCCAAAAAGAGAGGAGGCCAGTTGCTTTAAGACATAATGCATGATGCGTCTTTTGAACCTAAACTGCAATACAGTTAGACGCATCGCAGCGTGCTGTACCTACGTCTCTTAACACAGTGGATCAACCACACGGCTAATTACAATAACCAATATATTTGGATACTTAGAATCTACACTTCCAGGGGTTATGGCCGAGCAAGGCTATCTGGGAAAGATTGTGTTTGTACATCACTGGAAATGACGTTGACATGCTGTGCACACATCTTTTAGGCAACCATGACAAAAGCCTGTTCCCCATCCTGCTTTACGCGGGTTTATAATGTCTGTAGTCAGTAATCATGACCAACTCCTAGAGCTAGCAAAGCTAAATGAACATTTTTTTTTTAAAAATAAAATTTCTTAAAAATTAATTGTTGGTACAACACAGGTTCATGAACCCTGAAGAAATTGTCCAGTTTATCTATGATTAAAAACTAATGGAACAAGAAGAATGTAATATTTGTACGTTGTGATATGATGTAAATTATCCCTTTATGAAAGATGCGTATGTTTTTCATGAGCTTCTTTTCTGGGTAGTCTTCAATTGATACGTCACACCATAAACTATTTTGTTGGAAAGCAGTTTGCAACAGTTAATTCTGTTTACTTTTTGTTTTTATTTACTTTAAAAACTGTAGGTTTTTGGCTTGATTTAGTCATTTTATGTAGCAAGTGTTCTGATACCTGTAATCAATTTGATTTGGATTCAAATAAAATTTGTGTCTACACATGAAGTAAAATCAGATTTGCTAAGACATGGTAAGCCCTTGAAGGATTGGGCGGGAGAGAAAAGAATTAGGGAACGAACCCCTCAAGCGCGCTGCTCGAGAACCCGACACAAGGCGTGATATCAACAATAGAACCCCACCAATATGATCACCAAGTCTACCCGTTACGGTTACCACAACGCAACACTCAGACAGTATGTTACCATGACTCTGTATTATATATTCACGCATAGCATCAAATGGGTATCAATTGTTAATCTGGCATGATTACGAATAACAAAATAAACATCACGTCCCCCTTCCCTGACTCTGCCCTCACCATTCCCGTTATCCCGCTGATTTGTGGTGTGTGTGTTTTTAAACTTTTATACAGAGCAATTTTTATAGATTGAAGTTTTCATTTGCAACAACCCCCCGATGATGGTTGTTGGTTTTCTGTAAGATCAACTCCTCCTCTGCCTGCTTGCCGTTGGGATGAGCCAGCTCCGGCACCTTGTTCGCTCTTCGGAAGCTTTTTGGCTGTAACAATGAAAAAAATAGAAACAGAGTTTCAAAATTAGGTGAGGTTTGCGGTAGCACCAGCACCATGAGAATCTTTTAGTTGTGTAGGTTCCGAGTAGAACCGGATGTTGACAACTCAATATTTACACCCGTAAGCTCTGATTGTCTTGATCGAACTCCAACCTTGCAAACTTTCAAATACTACTTAGCATTTCAAAATACAAAAGTTGGTACCTTTCACTGTGTTACTCTTTAGTTCAACTCAATTCAATTCAGTTCAAATTTGGTTTATTATATACCAAAATACATCGCCAAATAAAAATTAACACACTTAGGAAATTTGGTTTACAATATAAAATAACATTAAACATTTATGTACAAGTATACCATGTTAAATACAATATAAAAAATACTACTTGAGTTTAACAGACGAACAGAAATTGGGAAAGCAGCATTTAAAAAAAGAAAATCACCAAAAAATGGTGGACATAAAATTAAAAAGGAAACAAAGGCAATTTAAAAACAATGCATAGACGTTCTGGAGGCAATGGAGATTACTGACAGGAGGTTAGCTGACAGGATCTGATTGCTGACCACGAGGACAATATTCAAAAGACAAACTTTACCTATTGCCAAGAATATGTCGTTTACGTTCATCGCTGTTTTAGCTGACGTTTCCATGAACAACAAACTGTTCTCTTCTGCATATGCATGTGCTTCCTGAAATAACAAGAAATAAATGTACAAACATCAGCTTCAAATCATGCAAGTGCAAACGAATGACGTAGATTCCCTTTTGACCTCTAGGTGAGCTACTACATGATCAGAATCATGAGTACACAATCACCATACAGTCTAAAGCCACACCTTGTCAAGAGGCAAATGAAACTGTAGAATTATGACTTTATGCAATAGCTTCGAGAGTTTGACAATAAGATGTTGAAAGCTAAATACTCCAGTAACATCTATTAAATCACTGCAGTATGTGCTACTAACACATATGATTCCAACTGCCCCTAGCCACCAGGCTAGATCAGTGGTCTAATGGTAAGACATCTGCTCTAGCAATGCAAAGGTTATTCATTTTGCTTTTTACCCATATATTCTTTATTCCCGATGCAAATTTAACATCTATTATATCGTTGCGGTACCCGCTGCCAAAACGATTCGAACTGCCTCTAGCTGCCGGGCAACCTCGGTAGTCTAGTTGGTAAGACACTGCTCTAGAATTGCAAGGGTCGTGGGTTCGAATCCTACCCGAGTAACATGCCTGTGATATTTTTTCACAGGAAAGTACTGAGTATACAGTGCTAACACACATCGGTGTATGGGTACAAACCAAAATTAATATTCTTTATCCCCGATGCAAATTTAACATCTACAATGCAAAGGTCTTGGTTTTGAATCCCATCCGAGTGATCCGAGAGATGAATTCTTAATACACATCAGTAAAAGGGTACAACAAAATGATGTTGTAAATGCTCTATTCTTACCTCGTACTCTACCATCCTCTTGTTAGCCAAGTCTGCTTTGTTACCAGCTAATGCTATGACTATGTTGGGACTTGCTTGTCGCTGTAGCTCTTTTACCCATGTCTTTGCTCGTGCAAATGTGTCCTGATACAAACAAATAATCAGTTCCAAAACAATTAATAATTGTGCTTCCTATTACATAATAAACAACATCTAAGTTCAAACGTTAAACTATATCATTGAAACATCCTCTGTAAACTGTATGAATGACATTATAGTAAAAACAATAATTGATATGCTAAAAAAACAGCTATTAAAGGTACGTTTACAATTAACAATAACATGCATAATAATATGAGAGGTTTTGCGCTGACACCTTAGTACTTAAATCTCTCCGTTGAGTAGGTGTGGTTTTACAGGATACTGGATCCTAGTATGACAGTCCTTCAGAACCATGCATACTCAACAGAGAGCTTTTATAATTAAATTGTGTCAACGCAAAACTTTTTTTTAATGTTTGTCTTTCTATCATAATACAAAACTTCAAGTGTAATTCAATTCCTAATAATTAAATATACAAAGCTTTAGGCCTATTGTTACATTATACTACAATGAATAACAAAACAAAAATGCAGTTTAATAAAGACATCATAGATTATGATCATCATAGATTATGATCATCATAGATTATGATCATCATAGACTACGTTCACTGGGCCTGCTTTGAAAAGAGAGAATAAGAGTAGAAAACAAAAACAAAAATACATTCAATACAAAAAATGATTTCCATCAGTCACAAGCATGTACAATGTACAAAGCAACAAAAAAACCAATAATGATGTAAAAAACAACAACAGTAAATGCAAAACAGCAGCAAATCTTTGGTAAGATGAGGTTAAAGTTTACAAGAAGTCTACAAGAAACAGGGCTGTACAAAAAAGAAGGAAAGACAAAAATAACACTAACAGCACCACACCACGCAAGCCAAATGTAAACAATTGTGACAACTTGCTTGTTGGTCTGGGTTCCCATTATTCTAAGCCTGGAACCTCCCTGATATGTTCAAGCTGAGGAGGCTTGCACACTCAGTACATCACCACAAATACTAAACTTCAGGTTTGGATCCATCTTTCTCCTTTGGTGATTGCTTTTAAATGTTCTAAACACTTGCAAAGGTTAACAGAGATTTGGAAATAATCCCTACATGGCGAACAACTCTTGATAAATCACAAGGCTTCTGTTGGACTTACTTGGTTTGTAATGTCATAGACAACAATGGCTGCTTGCGCTCCTCTGTAGTACATTGGTGCCAGGCTGTGGTATCTCTCCTGACCCGCTGTGTCCCATATTTCAAATTTAACTGTTGTATCATCTAAGCAGACAGTCTGTGTCAGAAACGCGGCTGGAGAGGAAGAAAAAAAATGGAAAATACAATTGAAATAATCATACTAAAAAACTTGTTTTGGGTGATCGAAATTCAAGTTGACCGAGATTCAAATAAAAAAGAGAAAAAGAAGAGTTAAGAAGGACATTCTAAGTGTTTAATCTTCTGAGGAGATTGTAATGGCTTTGTGAAGGCAACTGAATGTGAACAGAATTTTCCATTAACAGTGTCCCATTGGCCATGACAGTTAAAACACTTGAGGACCTGTCAAACTACACTCTAAGTGTAGGGCCACTGATTTTCCGTTTCAGAAAAGTGCAAATTCCGTTTGGCAAAAACATGAATTCCGTTTCAGGCACAAAAAATTCCGTTTCATGTTTTTTTAATTAGATAAAAGGTTGTTTAATACCCAGGGACACACTTATAAAAATCAATTTGAGATAAGTTGCACTGCTGACTTCGTAAAATGTTCATTTGAACTGACAAATTTCAAAAAAATACTTTTTTTATAATTGTGGATTGTTTTGTATACTGCTGTTCGATGAAACAAAAACATGTAGTCAGGGTAAAAAGGTTGCACTGTGACTGCAGTATCAATGCACATGATGTGATAGACTTGATTCCAAGTCTAAAACTGCAGTTGATTCTCTGCATCAGCCACATTGTAGGCTAATGACAGGAGTGTATCACCAAGAGGGCGCTGTTTCAGCATGATCAAAGACTTGGGAACAAGTCTATGGACGTGACCATTCTCCATCCACAAACAAAATGTCAGCCATTTTGTTTTCGCTTTGGCGACAGAATGTTGACAGTTTACGGTTTTATTTTATACATTTCCGAGATAAAAAAACATTGTATGTGTTCTTATAGATCATAGGTAAGCTAGTTTGTGTATTATTGTTGGTAAAAGAGAGGGAGAAAATGCAATTTGGGTGAACAAAAAATGTTTAAAACGTACCGCAAATAATGCCCTTCGCTTAACCATGTTAACAACGTGTGTACATCATGTGTATAAACATTGAGGATGGTGTGAAGTAGAACAGAATGATCCACGGTTACGATCTCGTACTTTTTAATGGTCTGATTTCTGATGCCTTTTTAGTTTAACAAAAAGAATCTTAATAAAGAATGCAATTTCAATAGTTTTGGCGTCAAGAAAAAAAAAAAAAAAAAAAAAAATCAAATTTTCTGAAATCCCGTTTTCCGTTTCAAAGGGCGGATTCCGCGAATTCCGTCCGTTTTCCGCGATCGCGGAAAATCAGTGGCCCTATAAGTGGTCCGGATGGCTGGTTCAATGATGAAAAGCGATCCGTATTTAATATGCAGACTAGGTAATGGACTAGTGAAATGACAAGCTAACTAGTCCTGCTGGCCAGCCACTCAACAAATTAAGGCACAAACCGTGGTAAACATTCACTGTTGTCATTCAATTTAATTGCAATATTTCATTACATTAGATTAGCGCCATTGACCAATGAATATTTTCAATCGATTTGTTTACAACCAACAAATTGTAATTAAATAAAAACATGACGTTTCTTTTCTTGTTCACTTAACCCCAATTCATTTATTATTCAACATCCAGCATATAAATATGTCGAGTAACGAAAATCAATATTTGCAAATAACAATAACACTACAACGGTCTAGTTCCTGCCACTCAAAACACCTTTATGAAATCAGCAGGCCTTTAGGGGGCGAGTACCATGCTCCCTGATCATGGCGTGTCTTTTATAAGCGCTGGGTCAATATTCACTGCCTACAGTCTTTCTATATTGTAGGTTATAAACGCAACACATAAATGCAGGCAAAATAGCATCGATCGGGGACCGTGCAAATAACGCTGAAGTGATCACGATGGACTAGAAGCCTTGGGTGATCCCTCCCTCCATATTGAATGATGGCTTCCTCATGAGAGGGACATCTTTCAATTCCAAGCAGCGTCCAAGATTGTATCTGAGACAGACGCATCTTGATTCTCAAGCTAACATTATCATACTCAGCATATTGCATGCCAACATGTCGTTGAGTGCGCGCATGTGTTTATCTAGCATTGATGCTGCTGTACGACGTGCACTGACTGAGCCATTTTATTATGACATTATATACATCGTAGACCTTGGATACCTGGACAGTGTCTGTATATGTAATTGAAACTGTGGCGCGGATAATGAATTATCCAGCTCACAGTTTGGGCGCTGTTATTAAAACGTGACCCCAAGGAATAATTGGATGTAAATGTGATTTGAAGGGACACTTGGCTCCAAATAGTAAAGGAGGGTTGGGTAGGAGCTTACAATATTGTAGACTGCAGTTGTTGTCCATGATTGTTGCCTAACAATTAAATATGCTTCAAACAAACAATAAACTTTAAATTTTTGGCCATGATTTTGCCTGACAACTAAAGATGCTTCAAACAAACAAAAACTTCTCAGAAAGCCCTGTGGTCTGTTGATTTGAATTCCAGTGCTAGAAGCTACCACAACAAGATCAATACTACTTGGGACTCTCCCCAACTACACGGAAGCGTATCAGCAAAGCCAATCACAAGGAAGCGTATCAGAAGTGCCAATATGTGCACACTTTTTGAAGATTCGCAAGTGGTTTTGTTATTTTAATTTTACAAAACATAACAACCAAACACCCACAAAGTTTGGTCCAGAATGGCTCGAGTTTTGAAAAAACCTGGGGAGAATCCTGATGTTTACGTTTGAAATTGAATACAGAAAAGAATTCTGTCCACATTCGCACTATTAATTATTGTAAATTATTTCAAAACTATAACTTTAGGAGCATGAACATAGCAGCTGATAAAACAGTTGTACATTCATGGCAACTTGTTTCATGCGTGCTGAATTGTTCGTCAACAATATCATATGACCTGTGACCTACTTTCTTTGTAGATGGGGAGAAAGGGGGTCACTGTAAAGTCATTGTACATTAAAGCCCATATAACTAGAAACCTATTCAGGAAGTGTTATTGGACACTGCTAACAATGATTCATGCGATCTGTAATATATATAATATACTCTCAGTGATAAAGTATTTATGTATTGTTTAGGAGTGTAAACATTACTTTTTCCCCTTTTCAATAATGCTTATATTGACAGTTGGTAATTGCGAAACAATTCAACTAATATGCAACGTGTACAATCCATGCACAGAAAACTGTTTCTACCCATGTTAACTCTGATCCACTTAAATCAAATCAATGTACTTCTTTGGGTATTTTTGTGCTGTTTATATAGACCTGATAATTGATGGAGGTAAATAGAGGCAGTTGCTTCCATGCGTGTGGTGATTGGCGCGCGAGGGGTGCCCCTTAATATGTTCTTGTGTAGGGCCACTGATTTTCCGTTTCAGAAAAGTGCAAATGCCGTTTGGCAAAAACATGAATTCCGTTTCAGGCACAAAAAATTCCGTTTCATGTTTTTTTAATTAGATAAAAGGTTGTTTAATACCCAGGGACACACTTATAAAAATCAATTTGAGATAAGTTGCACTGTTGACTTCGTAAAATGTTCATTTGAACTGACAAATTTCAAAAAAATACTTTTTTTTATAATTGTGGATTATTTTGTATACTGCTGTTCTAAAAAGGTTGCACTGTGACTGCAGTATCAATGCACATGATGTGATAGACTTGATTCCAAGTCTAAAACTGCAGTTGATTCTCTGCATCAGCCACATTGTAGGCTAATGACAGGAGTGTATCCACAAGAGGGCGCTGTTTCAGCATGATCAAAGACTTGGGAACAAGTCTATGGACGTGACCATTCTTCATCCACAAACAAAATGTCAGCCATTTTGTTTTCGCTTTGGCGACAGAATGTTGACAGTTTACGGTTTTATTTTAGACCTTTCCGAGATGAAAAAACATTGTATGTGTTCTTATAGATCATAGGTAAGCTAGTTTGTGTATTATTGTTGGTAAAAGAGAGGGAGAAAATGCAATTTGGGTGAACAAAAAATTTTTAAAACGTGCCGCGAATAATGCCCTTCGCTTAACCATGTTAACAACGTGTGTACATCATGTGTGTAAACATTGAGGATGGTGTGAAGTAGAACAGAATGATCCACGGTTACGATCTCGTACTTTTTAATGGTCTGATTTCTGATGCCTTTTTAGTTTAACAAAAAGAATCTTAATAAAGAATGCAATTTCAATAGTTTTGGCGTCAAGAAAAAAAAAAAAAAAAAAAAATTAAATTTTCTGAAATCCCGTTTTCCGTTTCAAAGGGCGGATTCCGCGAATTCCGTCCGTTTTCCGCGATCGCGGAAAATCGGTGGCCCTACTTGTGGAAGTTCAACATTTCCTCATATAGAGGTGCACTTTATTAAGGACAATTTGCCTTGCCCTAACAAGAACAAAGTATCAGACATGCTAATGCTAAGTATACATATTGTGTACATAGTACAACATGACACCCGAGTCTGGCAAATCCAAACCAAATCCAGCCTACATGTTTTGTTTGTATTTGAGCTACCGACGTCAACAATAAAAGTATGATCTAGAATCACACTCAACCAGAAAGTACATTTCCTGGTAAAACGGTTCCCTGTTTGAATAATGCTGGGGGCACTACGTGGATTGGCTTTTCAGTCCACTACCTGACTGCGTGGGTTTTCCCTTGAATAATTCTCTTGGGTTTTCCTCCAACATCTAAAACTAAAACGTCCCTTCCTATCTCCTGTCAATTGGGTTAGTGGCTAGTGCAGTGATTAAGTTCGCTTCTCTGAGAGTCATTGGCTTCACAGCAAGAATTAATGAAATGAAATTAAACAAAAAGGGCTATGTTTAAAGACAAAATACACTTTCTATCAGATACAATAGTTTAGTGGTGTGTATGGGAGGATGGGTCCCCTTGCTGAAGATTGCTTTCTATCCTGTCCGAATTCAGTACAAAAGCAGAATGGCACATTTTTCTCAGCATAGGTTCTGCTCAACCACAAATAACAGTGAGGATTTTTAAACAGCGGTGAAAGGCCAAGGTTCAGTTCACCAACGGTGATGTGTGGTTAACACTGAACTCTGAAACTCACCAGATTTATCAGATTATGGAGGTCATAGCAGTGAGGGTTATTGAAATGGTTAGGGAGTGGAACAAATGCATTGGTTCCATAAAATTAATTGAAACAATGGAACGGGCATCTGGACATTTTAGTGTAATTATGGTTGCATATTTTATCTCTGTCTGACTGTCATAGAAGGAACATGTGCTATTAAAAAAAAAAACAGAACAAAATGGTGATCAAAATGGCTAGCACACAAACTGCTGAATATTCAACAGCAGGGGTCATGAGTCTGTCAACCAGGTCAACCATGCCTGAGACATAACACAATAAACTACACGATTACATGGTCAACATTTAACGTGTTGTTTTTAATTTCTGTTGATGACAGCAACAACAAGCATCACTATAAAAATAAGCCATCAATCTTTACTGGTTGTTGCCTGTGTAGCTGTACTGGTACAATATGTATTCCCATGTGAATGATGAGTCAGGTGTGTTATTTCCAAAAGGTCAATAAATAATTGGTAATTCATTTATCAACCAATATTAGAATGATAAACTTGCTACTACTCGGGCAAGACAAATCTAATTGATGCAATCGTATTAACGGGAGTCGACTGTACATGCTAATTGATCATTGAAAGGATAACATGGCTGCACCTAGAAACAGCAGCTGACAATCAAACTGTAGCACAACACTTAGCCTAGATTTGTTAAGTTGCAGAGGTGGTGGTTGTGCTTTTTACTGCACTCCGCTACCTTTGGTACACTCTCTTGAATGCATAGTAGAGCCATGCAACAAAAAAAACTGGAGACTGAAGTCTACAGAACAAGACTGAAGTCTACAGAACAAGACTGAAGTCTACAGAACAAGACTGAAGTCTACAGAACAAGACTGAAGTCTACAGAACAAGACTGAAGTCTACAGAACAAGACTGAAGTCTACAGAACAAGACTGAAGTCTACAGAACAAGACTCAAGTCTACAGAACAAGACTGAAGTCTACAGAACAAGACTCAAGTCTACAGAACAAGACTGAAGTCTACAGAACAAGACTGAAGTCTACAGAACAAGACTGAAGTCTACAGAACAAGACTGAAGTCTACAGAACAAGACTCAAGTCTACAGAACAAGACTGAAGTCTACAGAACAAGACTCAAGTCTACAGAACAAGACTGAAGTCTACAGTACAGATACATACTTTTGTACACAAGCCATGCCCATTTTTTTTTTGCTGTGCATTTAAAAAAAGTCATTAGATACATTAATATTTCATGGGATAATTTGGCGAATGCTAATGTCATTTTCTGAAACCACATGTACACCTGGGTGTTTTTACTATTTTCTACCCTGACTGTTTTGACAATCTAGAATAATACAATGTTCAATTGATTTTGATGTTTGCATATAATTATGGGACTCAGCCTGTAGGTTTTGAGTCACTGCATGGCAAGGTATTAATATGCTATTTGGTTTGTGCCATCACAATCATGTGATAATATCTACTTTGTTGTGCAGACTGGGTCCAATTTCATGGCTCTGCTTACCAAAGCAAATAATCTGCGCAGGCAGGAGCAGGAATTTCCACGCTTTACATGATACGTACATACCTCAAGTGTATTTCACAGGCTAGCAGGTAATTTTTGCTTGTAAGCATGCGTACTAGTAACTAGGCATTCTTTGCTTACACAGCTATAACGCAAACATTTTACGCTTGCACAGTAAGCAGAGAATGGTAATCACAAACACAGAATTCAGTGGTAAGCAGAGCTGTTATGTAAGAGCTTCTAATATTTGTATTCTGGAGTGGATAGATTTCATAATTCGGGAGAGAAGAGTGAACTTGGTAGTTCTGAAAAGAACTGTCCTGCTGTTTATGTACAACCTAATGTAAGGGTCAACAGTTTTGTGGAGGCCTCAGGATAGTCCACAAATCCCACATACATTTTTGTGATTTAAACTAAAAATACATGTAATACCATGATATTTGGCCCAAGTATGAAAACAAAACTATAATATTTTTTATTGAGTTAAAAGCTGGTCTATTGTATTGTACAGTGGTATTATAGGCTTTATAATAATATTTTAAACAATTCTTCTGAGGGTAACCAAATCAGAAATCAGACAGTAGTGGGTAGGAGGAATATTATGGCTGCTTTGATTATAATCTGCAGGGCGTCTACAAGTGCTTAAATGACAGGTATGCACAGCTTTCTTTGTATTAAGAGGCCCATTTATGTTTAGTTCCAATCTCAGGCCTCAAATTTCCCGATTTTTAGGGCAAGGCCACTTTGGCCTTGAATTTGTCAAATTTTGAAAGGGCACCAAGGCCATGGGGTAGGGCACCAAGGCCAACTTAAAATTTCAAAAAGGGCATCAAGGCCATAAAAAATAAAGATCATGAAACAATTTCTGTTCAGGTCCATGAAGGCTATTTTAATGAACCATTTCATTACTTTTGCTTTCCTTTAACAAAAAAACATCAAGTATTTTTAAATGTATTTAATTTTATTGATTAATGGGAAGTAAAACTATGCATCCATTTTTTGTTGCGATGGCCAGACGTAAACAATGAACTGTCACTTAACTGTGTGCAGCGGAGATTTTGTTGCGACGGCCGGACGTAAACAATGAGCTGTCACTTGACTGTGTGCAGAGCGGAGATTTATTCAACGGACATACATGTACATGTACCATACATGTACATGTACATGATGCGTGATTTACGTAACATGGCCCACGTGCACAAACATGTACGAGTACCAGTGAACAAGCACAATACCAGTGGAATAGGCGGACGCCCAACCTCGAATGGAACCGAAATTGTGATTAGCTGGTACCCATCATGGACAACCTTGCGTGGGTACGCGTGTTGCAAGATGAGTACCAGTGCGATTGTTCTCAAATGGTCGGTGCAAGTACATCCGGCCCGTGTATAAACTTCGAGTACACAATATCTATATGGATGCACGTCTGTCGTTCGTTCTGCATCGTGCACACACACATGCACTGCATGGATATGCTGCCGTCCGTTTAAATTCCGTGTGATGAGCATTCAACCGACCGCGCTCTGTGTGCGTGTATTAATATAGAATGTACATGTAAGTGTTTGATTTTATGTGCACACAGACGGATGGTGGTGTATCAAAACATAAATTTTGATCTCAAAAAGGGCACGGCGGCCATCGGAGAAAAAGGGCACGGCCTTTTTGGCCGCGAAAATGTCCGATTTTCTCGGGGCACCACGGCCAGTAAGCAGGGCACCGGCGGCCATGGCCGTCGTGGCCGCCGGGAAATTTGAGGCCTGCAATCTTCAAAACAAAGGACACTTGATTGATAAAGGGATTAAAAACAACAAACATAAATCACATTGCGACTGACCACCTTCATGTATTCAATACCCTTAATTACCTTGAATTATTCATAACATGTTGTTCTTAATTGTATTTCATTAACAAGAATCAGCCTTGTTGTCATTCCTGCCTTAGTCAGATTGGAGTCAGTTGTTAAAGGGAAGAAAAACAACAGGAATTTAAGGTCTGTAAGATTTTGAAAGGCGTGGCAATACGTACAAGATATATAATACTGATCTACATGTAGTATCTCTTTAAAAACAATTATTTCGGTTTCATACAGACACGTCTTGTAAATAATATTCTTTCACTGCTTTCAAGTTAAAATATGAAATGTCTGCGATGACGCAAACAATGTTTCAGAAATCATGTTGTACAAGGCGATTTAACACATTTTAGCAGACAGTTCAGGGAACGATTTCATTCAGCAGTTAAGCATAGCAAATACTAAATGCTAAATAACAATAATTTGGGGTAGCTATTGACACTTTTTGTTATAGCATTTTACTGTACAAGGAAAAATTGGTCCCTGCAGTTACGACAAGTGTTTTGGAATACAGTTTCCCCCAGTGTGCAGTAATTGCCATGCATGTGGAAATATAAGTTTCCTTAAAAGAATCCTTTAAAAATATATATATATACATTGTTTATATACATTGTTTATATATATAATAACAGAAAATAGAAAATTCTCAGAATTTAAAGGGCCACACCGGCCGAATTTGGCTATTTGGGCTACAAAATAGACTAAGATATTACTTCAACGGTCTTCCAGGAATGAAGAAGAACAGTCCTTAAAAAAAATCATCAAATTTAGCCGTTTTTGAGCATTTTAAGACAAAAACGCACGTCGCGTGATTGTTCTAACCAAAAAGTGGTACAAACAATCACGTGACCTTCCGGGCTAGTTTTACTTCCAGCCGTCTAAAAGTAACTTACTATACCAAATTTAAATCTTTTTTTACCATTATCGTTCCTTCAAGTTACGCTATAATAACAAAAGGTACGCTTTCAATCCTAAGTCAAGTTACGCTTACATTCCATACGCAGCTACGTTTACGTTCCAAAATTACCAGCTACGCTTACATTCCAAGATATGCTTACGTTCCCAAAAATATGGTTACGTTTCAAAAGATATGGTTACGTTCCAAGCTACACAGTTTCTCAGCTACGCTTAATCCAAGATACAATAAGGTTCCAGTTACGCTATAATAAAAAGGTACGCTTTCAATCCCGAGTCAAGCTAGGCTTACGTTTCATACGCATCTATGTTTACGTTCCAAAATACCCAGCTACGTTGCGTACCAAGATATGCTTACGTCCAAAAAAATATGGTAACAAAATATATATGACAAAATTACTAGAGCGAGACTTTAACCTGCGACCTACGGACCTACTGAGTGATCTAGCCCTTATGTTTTGTCAATATCTTAGTCAGACATGATCTTTACCAGACATGTCAGACTGCAGGCAGTTATAACAAGGGATCATAATAGCACTAGACAACATCAAATATGATATATCATTGGTAATATCGCCAATATGACCATTTATGGCAAATATTTTTGAAAAAGAAAGTAACCTCTGGAATAACAACAATGACACGATCTAACGTGGAACAAACAGTTTAATGCAGGGAGGAAACGAGGAATTAAATAAATAAACAAGACACAAGCGTAAATGGAAATAAACCACAAAGACACCACTTAATTAACACGAACACAAAACAGCTTACATATAAAAAATATTGTTCTTGCCACTTCTGACTCAATTTATTCATGGTTTGTACATGGTGTCAACATCAACGGTTGGAAGTTGCCATCTCCTAAAGCGTGCCTTAATTTTGATACGTTTCTTCACTGAAAACCAACATTATTTCGTCCTTCCAAGTCACTCATAATGGCATAAAGAGAATGTGACATAAACACTTGCTGTGATTGCTTGAGGGAATTTCCCCATGCGGTCCTCTCCCACGAACTTGTCAATAGCATGCTAGGTGGCGGCGGGATGAGATTGAGGGATGGGTATTTTTTGAATGGCAGTGCTGATGAAAAGCATGGCATCATAAACATTCCCACTGATTGAGCGCAGGATGCAACACATTTTGAATAACCACCAATGAAGAATATTGACAAGAGACCTGGACACAATTCATGCTTACCGTGGAATTCTGTGCTTATGACAAATAGAATCATGCAATTTACAGGGCTTCATAAGCATGGCATTCTGTGCTAAGCAGGTATAGACTGACCCATTTCAACCCTTAGGCCTACCATTAGACTAACTTTTAATCAACAGTGCTATCATGTGGGTTAGGTACAAGAAGCTGGGGCCAGGGATCTTATTTATTATTACTTATTATTATTATGTCATCTAAACATTTAAGTAATTTGAACCAAAGGTTTCCGTAAAGTGTCTGAAGTGCCAGACAAAACTGTCAAAGTCTACATCAGCGTTCTGCCTTGGTGTCCGCTAGCAAGAGGCAAGTAAAAACACCTGAAGCTCAGTCAAAAATCTCTCAAAGCAGTCTTGCTGGCAAGGTCAGTGTTCAGGTGTTGATCAACATCCCTAGTACATATGAATTACAGACCAGCGAACAAGCTGGGGAACTTGTGAACTTACAAGCTAACTGGTTCAACTGGCTAGACACTGAAAATGGCAGATCCTTAACGTGTAAAACAGCAAAGTCTGTCAATATGGCTTGTCAGGCCGGTGTTTAAATCCGGTTTCATTGGCATTAAATGACAGAGTATTCTACTAGGATGCCAGTCCACAGCAGGTTACTCCCCAGCTCTCGCCGGTACACATTTGTACTTCTGGGTGGAGAGAAGCAATTATGATAAAGTATCTCGCCAAAGGACACAAATGTTGCGACTGACCAAGTCAGAATTGGAACCCACATTCTGTCAATTACAGAGCTCGAGTCCACCACCCTAGACCGGTCGGCCACAACACCCCTTTACATGTAGGTAAAAATTAAAGCCTAGAAAAAGGTACGGGGTTTGAACATTAAGCTATCCACTCACCTCCTATGGTACTCTCTTGGTATTCATGAAACTGACCCTTGACGAATCGTAGGACTAAGCTGGATTTGCCCACTGCCGACTCGCCCAATAACACTAGCTTGAACTGACAAATCTTCCCTTGGACACCATTTGGTCTCTGTGCTCCACCGCCTCTTGCTGCCATTTTTCAACAGTTTTTTATTTGGTGATTTTCTTTCTAGGTTGGAATGTTTCTCAGTTGAGGTTTGAGTTCAAGACAAGTCAATGGGAATTGACTTTCCAATGTATGAAGTCCCACAGGATAAGTAGCTGGTGTGTAAATGTTTCCACTAAGACAAGCTGAATGATGTTAACTTGACATGTGCACCTCCTGAATGAGAAATCATTCACAAGTAAAAGGAGAAAAAGAAATTGGTTAATCTCTTGGTATTAACATTGACCCGGCATTTAAAACTATTCCTTCTAGTGCAAGGGTTGTGTATGGTGACACAGCTGAGCACAGAACTGATGACATGTTTGTACAGCCTAAATGCATTCTCCAGATGGTATTATTACAGGCTGGCAATGGCATAGTTCATCTTTCGTTCAAAACCACTGTGGATGCATTATGACGTCACAACTTCAAAAGACCCAAGCCGTGCCTTCACTGAGGTTAATGAAGACCTATCATTGGCCGAGAGTTGCACACAGGATGTACTTGCGTATGCATTTCCCCCTGTTTGACATCAGCAACGGATAGAAATGCATGGGGTCTAATAAATAGTCAGGACAGATCCTAAAGAGGTTCAGGTATTGTTTTAGATTTACAATGCAGTGACATTGTTTAACACAAATTATAACAGAAGTCCACAATGAACCACATAACACCCTCTGTTTGCAGCATAATTTGCAAGCCTCCTTCAATTGACCCACAACATCATCTGGAGTCTTGTATCTGCCTAAGTCTTGTACTGCTGAAATATCACCTTTTGTAAAGTTCCAATAAATATCTTGAGAAGTTAGTTGACAGCTTTCCCTTTGTGTAATAATAATAACCAATTCTTATATAGCGCATTTCACAATAACGGTATCAGTGCGCTTTACATTAGTGACCTGGTCATAGGGCCAATAACATCCCTTTTTAATGTAACCTATTAATTCAGAAGTTGGCAGGCTATCTTGGAAGGGCGAAATAAAATAACCAGCCAAATGTGACATTGACAAGCACACTTTTTATTTATTCATTATTAATATTACTACTATCCCTCTATAGCATTAGAAAAAAGAATGATAAACATAGCAACAATGTTATGTTGACATGTGGGTGTGTTTCAAGGTAAAATGTTGTTTTGGAGATTATGTGCTCAGCAAAAATTACATGAACTAGATTTTTAGTTAAACTTAAATACTTCAGGAAAAATGTTAGTTGAACTTTGAAATTTACCCTGCAAATAAATGTTTACCAAACTACGTGATCATGTATGCTTTTGTTTTTAAAAAGAAATATACATTGTACCAATTTCTATTCCTAAAAACTAAATTGGAACACGAGTTTGCAAATTTGTAAAGCCCGATTCATACTTCCTGCGAATGCGAATCAAATTTGACGTGAATTTGACGTCACAACTCTGTTTAATTTAAGCAGCAAATTATTTCACAAAAGTTGAGCACAACTCAAATGTAGTTGCGATAACGTAACCCTCCTGCCAACAGTGTCAAATGCTGCGAATATTAGTTGCAAATTTGTGGCGTCAACATTCACTTCGCATTGCAGGAAGTATCATCATCATCAGACTGCACAGCAGGCGCACATTAGTTGCGATAACATAACCCTCCTGCCGACGGCGTAGCCGGAGGGCTACGAATCATCCACAATCTGTGCAGGGCGAAATGGTTAAAAACATACAATTTCGACAGTTAACAGTTAACAGATTTGCTCAATTTTTACCACTTTTGAAAATCGTGACACGAATAACATTGAAAACACCATTGAGAAAATATTTTGAAAAAAAGTACAAAAACTTACCAGATCCCGGAGCAAAACAGACACAAATGTCCCAGGTTGATATGTCGCACGGCCATTTTGTGCTTCCTGATATGTTCAACGCTTTATTTGTTGGTCACCAAGCGCTAAACCACAGGTACCAGCCAATTGATTTGACGACCTGCCGAGCCGCGGCTGAGTTTGACTAAACCATTCTGTAAAAGGGGTGATATATGACAGTGCGGCAGTGCGTGTGCGCTGTCCATTTACTATGCCCGCCGTTCACTCATGTTACGCGCCAGACTGCCGCACTGCAACATCCCCATTGTAACACCCCTTTTACAGAATGGTTGAGTCCTTCTCGGCCGCGGCTCGGCAGGTCGTCAATTCAATTGGCTGGTACCTGTGGTTCAGCGCTTGGTGACCAAAAAATAAAGCGTTGAACATATCGGGAAGTCACAAAATGGCGATGCGATAGGTTCAAATGAGAACCTGGGAAATTTGTGACTGTTGCTCCGGGACCTGATAAGTTTTTGTCCTTTTCTTCCAAAATATTTTCTCAAATGTGTTTTTGAGTGTTATTCATTGGACATTGAGGAACAAATTTGTGTTCCTAGAATTTGTGCCATGATTTTTGAAAGTGGTAAAAATTGAGCAAATCTGTTGACTAAACTATTTCGCCTTTTTCACTCGAATAAGCTTCGTAACCCTCCGGCTACGCCGCGGCAGGAGGGTTTGTAATCGCAACTAGGCGGACACAAGCTTTTCCCATGTCTTGTGCTTTTCTCCAAATCTCAAGCGGGAGAGCAGAAAATCCGGAGAAAGTACAAAATGAACTGGGGTTAATAATGAAAATAAATTCCCAAAATGGAGTGCTTGTTGTTCCATTTTGGGAATTTATTTTCATTATATTAAAGCCCGGTTCAAATGGTTCATACTTATCGAAATATTAGTTTCTCCGGATTCCCAATCCCATTTCATTTGAAATCAGAACATTTCAAATTCAAGACACTATCCATTTTCCATTTTCACTTCACGTCTACTAAGTCTTCAGTTCAGTTGAGAACAATAATTTTTTATTATAATTTCATTTGATGTGTGCATGTCACAATAAATTTGACTATGTGTGTTATTTATTACTCAAAGTTTGTTGAGAAACATGTCAGCGCTCGCTACAATTACACTGCGTAAATTTTGTCCCGTGACATAATCTGCTCCTAATCTGTTTATCATCCCATCCACCATTTTATTGATACGGTTTGTGTACACGTACGTAAATAAATGGGCAGTCCCCTAGTCGACTCGACCCATACACCGTCTATGCAAAAACTGTATACGTTAACTCAATGGTCCATTTGCCACCACGATTTACACATCAAAGGAACGTTTGATTAAAATAAAAGCTACCCCATATAACTTTCCGTTAATCATACATTCTGAATCCTTCAATAAAATAAATCACATTCTCACCAAAGTGGTCAAAAAGTTTAAGAAACTTTTTTGTTTCTGTGAAGCGACGACACATCGACCTACAGGAAGAGACATTGGCCTTTCATTTAAGGGCGTGAAACCCGTTATGATGACATCGTTCATAACAAATCTCGTGACAAGATCTCGTTTGCACTGGAAATATCACGTTAGTTCAGTAAAGGTGTAAAGGTCAAACTTGCTCTGGAAGTCATTTTTTATTAAACATTACTTTTAATCAAATTTTGTAATTTACATATTTTAAATGTATTAAAAATATATTTTACAACATGAAATATAATTTTATAGATTTTAATAATATAAATTATATAAAATAAGTTTGAATAGTAGAAATATAAAAACGACATTTTTACGTCGTTGCTACGTAAATAAGTTCACTGCTTTGATTAGCTACACTAATTCCGTATCCGACGTCACTCGTCTCGTGTAGTAAAGCAACACAAAACAACAACAATCTTTTGAGAAAGTTTACTGGACTTCACAAAACAATCACTGACTTTGCAAAACAGTGCTGTCCGGCGCAAGCAAGTTCCTTCATAATCACATGCGAACAAATATTTAACTAACTTTTATTAGTTAGCCAACGATCGACGTTTAATTTAACTTGTTCAGATTCAGAAACTGAACCAAACTCAACTGCACCAACCACAAGAAAAAGAATGCCCGAGCCAGCAACCGGCATGATGACGGGAGAAACCAGAGTGTCTTCCGCACCAACACCAGGCACTGCCCGGCTGGATTCACAGCCAACTATCGGCAGCAACTCTGGCAGGTTTAGGGAAAGGAATCCAGATATGATTGCGGTGAGTTGCAAAAGTTCTAAATCTATTATTGCAGATTATAAAATAAAATGTCTGGTTTTTACTTTTGTTGCTTATTTTTTAAGTAAAAATTCTCAGATTAATTTAAAATAAGATAAAAGGTGAGAAAATGATGGATGTGTTTTGTTTATAATTTAATAATTGAAACAAGATCAAGAATAATGTTTCTATTTCTTTTATTTTATTAATCATTTATTATACTTGCAGTTTATTAATAAAATAAGTCATAAGACTACAGAAGAAGTTTTTAGAACTTGTTAATTACAGTTGAGTTTATAAATTGTTTAACAATTCTTGCAATTTGTATTGTAATTTAAAGGTAAAGGTAGTTGCAATAATTGTAACCCTCCATCCTCTCGATTTTTCCACTTTTCATATTTTTAATTGTCTTAATTTGTTTCCCTTTTCTTACCAGGCTGGAAAACTTATTACAATGGCTGGAGAAACTACTAGAGATTGTCTCAACATAGAAAGAGTGAGTAGACTTGTCACTCGTGTAAGGTTCATAAACTTGATTTATGACATATGTGTTGTTCATTCTTTTGTTGTAAATTTAAGAAAGGTGAAAATTAACAACTTGAATTCCTCTACCTCAGGTTCAAACTCCAGACCAAGTGAAAAAGTTCCGTAACTTCACCCAGGCTGAACCCCAAGTACGGAGAGTGTTTTATGGGAAAGCTTTGGATCCGGATATTGCTTCAACAGTTACCCACGGAGTCAAAACAAAACCCTCCGTCTTTGTAAGTTTGTAAACCTCTCTTTGGTTGATATTAATACCTAACATATTTACTGTATTCCAGGCTATGCAAAACAAGTTGTAAATGTATTCCTAACAAAAAAAATGTCAAACAACTTAACAAAAAACCGAAAACAAAAACCCAGAACCCCCCCCCCCCCCAGCAACTTTTGAAATTAATATGCAGCCAGGTGAAGTAAACGTGGGTGTGAGAAAGAAGAAACCCATAAATTGATGATTAATTAATAACTTGGTGGTTCTGCAGTGAAACCTAGTGCAAATGTTAAAAAATATAAACACATTTAAATTTTGTATTGGATACTGTGATGTAAAAAACAATCACAAGCAATTCAGAGTACTTTTTTTAATTTTGTGTCAAATGCAAAAATAAAGTAATAATAAATTGCTATATGTATTGATTATTTTCTCAGGCTGGAGAATTGGTCAACACCGACCCAAAGTCATTGTTCACCCAAAGACTAGCAGACAAGAAAGAATCATCACTATATCTAAGCAAACAGAAAGCTCCTCTTGGAAGATCACATGACCAGAGTCCAGGGTTACCCAAGGGTATGGACAAGTACCAGGCTACCTTTGGCATTCAGAATGTATTTGGTGAGGATTGTTATTATTATCAATGTTTCAAATGAACAGATCTGATACTTTGTTCTGTAAGGGCAGGACAGTTTTTATTTAGTAAAGACTCTAGAAAAGAAATGTCAGTTTGCCCTTGAACTTTTTCAAAGGGGACCAAGGTTAAGGGCATGGAAGAAATTGCCTTTAAAGACCCCTTGCATAAACATAAGGGGTATACATTTTTACAATGAACACAGCTTTTTTTTAATAACTGCAAATCATTTGATGGAATACTTTCTTCATTTTAACGACTATAGATGTGACAGCAGGAGAGCTTGTCAGCCCCAATAAACCCTACGGCCAGGTCATGGAGGAGAGTGAAGAAGGTCGCGAGCTTTACAAGACATCACATCATGAGTTTCACGTCGGTGAGGCGGTGGATCGGAATTATGACTGGAGCAGGTACCCAAAGGACAGTCTATTCGGTATTGCAACGCCTCATGAAAATGATGGAAAGCACGTCAAGAACACACTGAAATGGCTTCGAAATGACCAACTGTAAGTTTTTCACTGGAATTCGTTTTTCTTTAATTTGTGGAGCACGAGGTCCAAGATATGAGAAATAAAAATTCCCTTTAAGTCGTTTATATTTCCATATTTATTTTACAATCTATTAATTTTTTACCCTCACACCGATGAAAAAATCACAAGGGTAAAAACTAAAATTAATGTTCTTTATGTGATGCAAAATTCACATCTATTTTTATTTTAAACTCATTTCAACAATTTTTGAAAGCCTGAGATGTATTGCTTTGGTGGGACAGCCCTACGGGTCAATATTAATAATTTGAAATAAAAATTTTCACTTTCAGTGACAAGGGAAC
This sequence comes from Asterias rubens, assembly GCF_902459465.1. Lineage (NCBI taxonomy): Eukaryota > Metazoa > Echinodermata > Asteroidea > Forcipulatida > Asteriidae > Asterias > Asterias rubens. Next base: position 517,803 of record NC_047067.1, on the reverse strand, counting down.
CAAAGTGGTTGCAAAGAGAGTAGATGACTTCCGAGAGCGTACCCAGCCACAACTCGGCCTGGTACATGACCCTATCAAGGAGACCATGCGGGTCCCTCCAGACCATACCTATGGGATCTTAATCAAACCTGATGAGTTTGGAGCTGGAGATCTGATGCACGGCAGGAATGAAGGAAGTTATCTCAGGGGTCATGATCGACAGAGGGGACTTGTAGCGGCAATCAGACAACAACTTAAGAAAGCAAACTATCACAACTTCAATGATCTGCAAGCAGCTTTCGATCACTATGATAAGGTAGGTTGGTTCATTGGACGCAAATGCACTGTGCAAGTCTCTTTCTGTATTCGACCATACGGACGCGATAAAATATAAACTGGCTTCTTATGTAGCACTTTACCACACTCTTAGGGTCGTATCAAAGCACTTCGTATGTTTGAAAGGCAAGGTATGTGAGGCTATGTTGAAGTACAAGACCTTTATAGCACCAGTGCCGAGATTGTTTCCTTCACATTGGAGCCAATGTATGTGGGACCAAGTATGAATGCTGCGAGACTTGCACGATCTATTATGAATTTAAAAAAAAGTTATTAGTATTGCATTAGCAAATCAACTCTACAATACAATTTTTCTTTATTTAAAATAATTCAAAGCTGGAAACAAATTATTCTTTACTGTCAATCCCCAAGCTAAATCTCACCTATTGTTATTGAACTATATTTCCTTAAATCTTGTAATTTTCAGAATAGAGACGGTAAAATCGACATTCAGGAATTGAGGTCATGCTGTGGACAATTCAACCTTCCCATTGAACCTGAGCTTCTAGAGCAGCTTATACTCTACTGTGATAACAATAAAGATGGCTACATTGACTACGCTGAGTTTGCAAACTTCTTAAACTGGAAAGACAAGATGCAGCAAGGAGTGGAGGCCCCAGAGGCTAAGGAGCAATCTGAGGAGGATGTAGGGACACTCAAGAAACAAATTGATCAGTCGATTGGTGAGCATCGGACCTCAGCATCGATGATTAATGCTGTCGTTGGAGGAGTTTCAACTAAAGGTAAGATACTGCACAACATCCAGGGCCACATATTGCTCACACCACAACACTTGCATAACAAATCTTCTAAGCCATTTTACTTTAAAAAAAAAAGTTGTACAGAAATATTATTATCTTTATATTCATCCTAAACGGAAAGATAAAAGCTGCAACTTTTATCATTGTAAAATCATCAGTATCCAAGAACAATTTTGTGAGTGGATTTTACCATGAATTTTTTTTCACAATTTTTTTTTTAAATATATTTTTTTTATGCAAGTCGCCAGACACACAAGGCTTGAAGGCCACTACAAGGTGTGGGCTACAATTGTTTTTGGAACGGTCAACCTCAAAATGTTTTTTAATTGTACATCTGCAGATCATAGATTGTATGGAATTGCCACAATTCGGAGTGATTTGGCTGCCCCAAGGATCAAAAGAATAAGTGATACCAAGAACTACGGAGACGAATCTGATGCCTTTGGTTTGATGAACCCATCTATGTACAGCAATAGAGGCGTCTATGAAAAGGATTTCTTTCAAGCAAGACCGCAGAACCAGGTCAAATATTCTTGTCTTTGAGCTTATTTCCCAAACTTTGATGATCGATGGGATGGCAGGGATGCTTCTCCCTGATTCTGTAGTTTCCTGAAATAAACCAATCTGTGCATGTTTTGATGAAAACATTGGAAAATCTCCCTAATTATGCAAACTGTTTTGTTGAATGTTATTCTAAATATCTCCCCGATTGTTTTACACAATCTTCCTGATTGCAAGATGCAAATGTTGGCAGCCCTGGGCCAGGTTTCATTAGTTACAGAAACTGCTCGTAGAGAAAAGCTTTGCAGAAATTTTAAATAACAATCTGGATACATTTTTGAGAACACTGTAGAAGACAGCAAGAGTCATATTCATGCATAGTTGGCCTGCCTGCTTAAAAAAAAATGTGTTATGAGCCTGTTCTGCCAATAATGGTTTTGGCATCATGTTGCACTCCAGAATTCACTTGCTTTCAGATTCACAAAAAGGTTCAGAATCACACACAACACATGGCAATTTGTAGGATTGTACAGAGCTGTAAATCTTCCTACCATCCCACATCTGGTTAGTACTCTCTCCTAACCACTGTGACTAAATTAGAAAAGAAAGTACATTTTTTGTATAACTGATCATTTATTTTACCTTTCGACAGATAAAAGACATCTTTACTTCCGTTGGAGTTCAAATGGACAACGATACCTTCCAGAAATTGTGGAATGTTGCATCGACCAGGTCCGACAATGGTCAAGTCAGCGTGGAGAGTTTCCGCAGCGTTTTAGACGAAGTCCAAGCCAGTCAGTACGTGGAGTCCTCATAGTAAATATATTACAGTTAAACATACAATAATGTGAGTCAATAAGTCACCTATTATCTTTGCAGCTTTTACTTTCAAATAGAGCCCCAAGGAATATTGCAGTATTTTGTTTCCAAAACCCTGCCGGATTAAACCTGTACTTTGAAAGGTGGTTTAGAAACATTTAAAGTGTTTTGTTGCATTGATGATCAAAAAATCTGATATTCACTTGAAACCCTTGGCAATAGAAAGCTGAATCCAACAGCATTATTGGTATGCCTGGCCATAGGTCAAGTTTAGGGAGCGTCTTGAAAGTCAGGCAAGTTCTATGTGCAAATGAATGTTGCCATAAGCATTCTGACACCGACGAGAACATTCCAAACTAGAAAATATGCGCATTAGCTGTCCAGCAGACTGCACTATGCACACTGGCTGGAAAATTTAACCGATCAAATTAGAATAGTTTTACTGTTGAACTTAGTAATAATTTCCTCCATTAAAACCAAGCGAAACAAAGGTATGGATTTTATAGTCTTCAGGGACCTTTTGGTGCACAACTTCCTCAGTAAAGCCTTGCAAGTCATGACAAAGTACAATCTTTGATCAATTCACTACCAATGAATAAAAATGCAACTATGCAAAATATGTGTCAAAATGGAACCGTTTGTGAATTTTGTTTTGAAATTACAAATTAAAGCAATTTTTCATATAAATTCTGTTTCCTGATGTTGTAATTTGGTTCAAATGACATGATTTCAGGTTCATAATTGCAACACAGAAACAAATACGGGATGGTACAAAAACATGCATTAAAAATCTGAACAAAAATGTGTTCAATGTTAGATCATAGTGCACATGGTTAGATCAAAGGTTTCACTTTCAGAGAATATAAACATCAAGGGCCATAAACTGTTTCCATACTTAGCTTTTATTTCATAAACATTCTTCCTGTTTGACAGAGTTAACATTGTATGCAATAATATAATATATAAATAATATGGAATGATCAAATCCTAATCAAAGAAAAATATGCACATTTTCTTTTAATGAGCAAAATAACAAATATAATTTGTATTAATATTATCATCTGCCAGATTTTTATAAAATGTCTGTTCTTGGCAAGTACATTAGTTTTGTTAGCTTCCATATAAGCACACTATACATTTGAGTTACTTTATACAGGACATCTGGGGCCAATTTCATAGCGCTGCTTAACGATCAGCAAATTTTCATGCTAGTAGCAGAAATATTTGCTTAAGCACAGGTTATGAGAAAATTAGGCAACCAGCTTGTTTTTTGACCATGGGTTTCAAGTATTATGTATGCACAAGGGCTCAGTAAAGTAATGAGAAGACATGTTCATGTATTTGGAAACATTAACCAAGACCAGAAAAAATAAGAGAAAATTGATAAACTTGACCTTCACTTTGGACTGTGTATGATATAAATAGAACAAAATAATAATATGCAACCGAATTTATCCCACCAAATATTATTACGAGAGCTAAATTATGTTAGTGCTAGGTTACCATTTTTTATTAATTGTTAATTCATCATTTTACACAAGCAAAATGATTTTCTCCGTCCAAATGCACCACCTCAAGTGTATTTCTGCTACACACTGCAGATTGATGCTCCCTTAATTCATCATTACTTGTGTTCACATTGATGAAAGTTATGCAAACTACATCTATGCCAGCATCTAGCAAGAAAGTTATGCAAACTACATCTATGCCAGCATCTAGCAAGAAAGTTATGCAAACTACATCTATGCCAGCATCTAGCAAGAAAGTTATGCAAACTACATATATGCCAGCATCTAGCAAGAAAGTTATGCAAACTACATATATGCCAGCATCTAGCAAGAAAGTTATGCAAACTACATCTATGCCAGCATCTAGCAAGAAAGTTATGCAAACTACATCTATGCCAGCATCTAGCAAGAAAGTTATGCAAACTACATCTATGCCAGCATCTAGCAAGAAAGTTATGCAAACTACATCTATGCCAGCATCTAGCAAGAAAGTTATGCAAACTACATATATGCCAGCATCTAGCAAGAAAGTTATGCAAACTACATATATGCCAGCATCTAGCAAGAAAGTTATGCAAACTACATTTATGCCAGCATCTAGCAAGAAAGTTATGCAAACTACATCTATGCCAGCATCTAGCAAGAAAGTTATGCAAACTACATATATGCCAGCATCTAGCAAGAAAGTTATGCAAACTACATCTATGCCAGCATCTAGCAAGAAAGTTATGCAAACTACATCTATGCCAGCATCTAGCAAGAAAGTTATGCAAACTACATCTATGCCAGCATCTAGCAAGAAACAAGTTCCTTTCACAAACTTTAATAGGGCTAGCTCTTTAGCAAGCTTATCCATTGTTAATCAAATGTAAATAAATGTTTGTACTTTTCCATTTTAAACTATATGTTTTCTTGTATTATATACCATTTTTATGTACATATTTCAATTGCTAAATGGTGTTTTATGTTAAGTGGAAGGATGTAGTAATAAATAAAATGAAATGAATCATAGAATTTCTTTGTAGAGATACTTTATTCAAGTTGTTTCAATCCCAACAACAGCACTATCGTTCTTCCAAGAAAAATAGACACACTTTAATTCCCTCATTTTACTTACTCAACTGAAACACCATTTATTCCAAATTATTGCTGTGAAAGACTACAATCTGAAATCCTGATTTTTAAACTTAAAATTCTGATCCTAAGTTAGTCCAGCGGTCTGGGACTAAGAGAAAATATTTATCCATTGCTTCACAGAATCGAGTTCGATACAGCTCCGGAGAAACCACTGTTGGCATTTTCCCTGCAAGACAATTAGTTGGGGTTATTTATAAATTGTACCAGTGGCAAACTTAGGATTTATTTTTATTTATTTCTTGTTTATCCTGGGTGATGCATTCAGTAAGAAACTTCACTGATTTCTCATGGATCCCAGCTCACATAAAAACTACAAAAATGGAATAAAAATAAATCTTCAGAGGGTCTTGAAACGAATGTTTTGCCATAATATGTGGGGTGAATAAAATAAAATGTTACAAGTTTGTTAGTAGGTTTTGGGTGTGCCAACCTCCCTTAACCTTAATATCCACAAATAAGTACTAGTATGTTACATAATAAAATCAATCAATGCATACCTTGTCCACCAACAATTCCTGTTGATTTGACCATCATCTCCAGCTTCTTGTCCCACGTAAATGTGCGAATGTAATCTATATAAAATATATAATATAAATGAAAGACTTGCAGTGGAGAAGAAACACAAACCATCAAGTAAATAATTACTTAATAATTAATTATTATGATTATTTAGTGGTTCCTTGTTGTTGGCTAATGATATATAGGGAAGAACATGGATTACTTACCGATGACACCAACTACAAGTTGTTCAGTTTTTGCATCCAGACCCACAAGTAGAGAGTAGTCCATGATAAAGTGCTTTGCAAGAAACATACTGTCGTAATGGACGGCCATTGTTAACGCTGCCTTGCTGTGGCTGCGTATGAATAGTGGTGAATCAACCATATCTAGGAAATCAAAAATGTGGACTGTAACTATAGGGGGTCAGTGTGGTTTAACTGGGAGGTGGTTTTAAAATAGAGGGAAATCCAAAGGCAAATCACTTGCGTGGGATTCAAAGCAAAGAAAACACAAATTATATTGTTTTTTTCCCAATGCAAAAAAAGTAACATCTTTAATATACAGTGCTTGTTAAAATACACATCTGCATCTGAAGAAAAGAAGTTTTTAGGACCTTTAGTTGCAGATGGAATTCAGAGATGATGGTACTTAGTAGAAAAGGGTAGGAGGGAGCGAAACAGGGGAAAATAAGTAACAATGAACAACTAACGTTTCAAGAGGTTTTCATCCATCAGCACTAAGTCTGGTTCCTGTCCCGTCGTCTTAACGTGACGATTTCTAATTGACCCCTTAAGATCAAACACTTGACCCATACGTCGTTGATAGAATAGATTCTCCATTATGAGTAGAACATGTTTCTGAGCCGTGTTAGTGATGGGGTTCTGGTAGCCAACTTTGTAAACGCCAAGAATTTTGGCAAGTGTTGTCGGTCTCTGAAATATGAAGATCGGACGGAGAATATTTTAAACATATAAATGAAAAGTATGAATTTTGTGCAAGGGCTGTTTTTACAAATGACACATCGTATGACTCATGACATCACACTTCAATAGAGTTACAGGCATAAAGAATGCACATCTAAGAATAAAACAAAACAACAAATCATTTCATAATTTACCCAGTCAGTTTCCCTTGTGGTTTATATTGATAAATAAAACAAAATCTCACATTTTAAGACGACTGCATCATACAATAATTAATACATGTATGTTATGGGGAACAAGGGCATGTCTTATAGCAATTACTTGCATTCTTAGTTTACGTCATATGCAATGGGTCTATAGCTAAATGAGCCCAACAATACTACTAATAAGGAATAAGTAGTTACCTGTTCAGTATTCGCCTGCTCAATGTATTTAAAATAATGCGGAGCGAATTCCTTGAAGGATTGGAACTCCAAACGAGATATCTGCTTCAGTACGAACCTATCATCTGGGTACAATGATATAATCACACATTCAAACAAATTATTTTCAAATACTCCTTAATGATTCTGAATAAACTTTGAATGATGTAAAGGTAAATATTGGAAGAAGAAAAAGAATGATAAGTACATAGAATGAACCAATGACAGAACCAATTCTACTCAAAAGAGATTTACACATGGTTCTCCTACAAACGTCACCTGATTGTACTCCCACCATGCGCAGTTTCAAATCCTACTTTTATGTATGGAGGCAATGTTTGATATAAAACCAAATGGGTTGTTAAGTGGGCTCAGTTACCGTAGTCACTCTCAAAACGTCATATTTGGAAGCTCCAATTTGTAAAGCCACTTTGTTACAGCGTGGAGTTATAACAAAGCAAACTCCCAGAGATGACGTCAGCGGCATTGTCCCTTTACGCGCGCCGACAACGGCAGAAGTGTATTTAGTTTTTCAAAACCTTTAGGTTGGGGCCTGATTTTTTAATTGATAATTACGAATATAAGTGTACACATATCAAAATTTCATTAAATAGTAAACAAACACATTATAAACAAGTTAAAATAGCATTTCCGTTAAAAACATTCCGCTCAGGTAGCTGTTTAACAGACATGGGTGCAGGGTAAAACACAAATAATATTCTTTATTTTCAATCCAAATCAACATACATTAAAATCATTGCAAATTAAAATCTCCAACAAATCATATTTGATAATCACCAATTATAGTGTACATAATTTGCTTATACCAAGCCCCTGCTAAAACTCGAGCTGTAGTTCATTTATTCTACTAGCTTCTTGTTCACTTGAGTTAGGGGAAACAACAGATCAATTACACAGATGATCCTACCTTTTGTTCTACTAGCTTCTTGTTCACTTGAGTTAGGGGAAACAACAGATCAATTACACAGATGATCCTACCTTTTGTTTTGAGTTAGGGGAAACAACAGATCAATGACACAGATGATCCTACCTTTTGTTTTGAGTTAGGGGAAACAACAGATCAATTACACAGATGATCCTACCTTTTGTTCTACTAGCTTCTTGTTCACTTGAGTTAGGGGAAACAACAGATCAATGACACAGATGATCCTACCTTTTGTTCTACTAGCTTCTTGTTCACTTGAGTTAGGGGAAACAACAGATCAATTACACAGATGATCCTACCTTTTGTTCTACTAGCTTCTTGTTCACTTGAGTTAGGGGAAACAACAGATCCATTACACAGATGATCCTACCTTTTGTTCTACTAGCTTCTTGTTCACTTGAGTTAGGGGAAACAACAGATCAATGACACAGATGATCCTACCTTTTGTTTTGAGTTAGGGGAAACAACAGATCAATGACACAGATGATCCTACCTTTTGTTTTACTAGCTTCTTGTTCACTTGAGTTAGGGGAAACAACAGATCCATTACACAGATGATCCTACCTTTTGTTCTACTAGCTTCTTGTTCACTTGAGTTAGGGGAAACAACAGATCAATGACACAGATGATCCTACCTTTTGTTTTGAGTTAGGGGAAACAACAGATCAATGACACAGATGATCCTACCTTTTGTTTTACTAGCTTCTTGTTCACTTGAGTTAGGGGAAACAACAGATCCATTACACAGATGATCCTACCTTTTGTTTTGAGTTAGGGGAAACAACAGATCAATGACACAGATGATCCTACCTTTTGTTTTAAGGAACTTTGAGCGTGATTTGCCTCCTTGAGCGAGCCACGAAACAGAACGTGATAACGATCTGATGTAGGTTTCCTCACCAGCTGGGAAAACATACTTGCGAAGTTGAAGAAACTGATCGGCATGATATACCTGGCAGAAGAACTGTGTGTTGGTTGCAGCATCAGTGAATTCTAAATACAGAGAATATGAAGAATATTGACCAGGTCAAAACAAAACGAGGCTTAGTAACTTTTAAGGCTGATGAATGCAGAAAATACTGCTAAGCTTTGCCACGGAAAAATTTAGTAGGGCACCAGTGGCAATAATGAATACATTACGGACTGCCCCCAAATTTAAATCTGAGAAGCGTTATTTCAATTAAGGACTATTCTTCCTGCATGGACATACTTGCTTCAGTTTTTCAGCGATAACTTAAAAATGTGACCACCTTTTGAAATAATTTTCCAAAGTTAGTTTTATTGTATACATCTACATTGATATATGATTAAAACAACTGAATGGTTAAAAAAACAAAACAAAGGTATACTTTGCCTTTAAACTCTTCTACTTACGTAATTCAATGTGCGGTGATGAGAGGTTTCTTTTCTCAGCAAGACTTGATGAGAAGAAATCAAAATCTGTATCGTCTGAAAGAAACAGTCTCAATCATTTTATTCACAGAAAAACAATAGGAATATTGATAATGTGTACAAACACACACTTAAAAAAATCATCACAGACAAAGATTTTCTTAGATTCTTTGAAGTTCTGTACAAAGAGTAAAATGGGATGTACTACAAATACACAAATGCCAACTTTTGCATCTTGCATAAAGAGAAATTATGTACAACAATCAATGATGCAACATGACACAACATAATAAGGACAAAGTTTCCATAATCAGGGAACTTTCTGCAGAATCAGAGAGAGTCGGCAGCTGTGCTAGTAATCTAATAATTAGGGAGGCTAATCATCCATACTCGCAGCCAGGAAACTAAACCAGAAGGATACCGCTACAATGGAGCACAGCCAAAGGGAGAAAAACCACAGAAAGCCCGCAGAAAAAGCATTAAACCCAGGAAAGAACCAATGCACAACTCTATTATATGTGGCTCTAGATGGGAGTCGAACCAAGACCACTGTAGTGGGAGGCGAGCGCTTTACCAACTATCCATCCAACCAATGATGCCACATGTGTAGTAGAGAGCATGCATTTTGAAGTGTATTTCAAAGCATTATTATTGTTGTGTATCCCCTAAAACTTGGAAAATATTGCATCTTCTTTTTATCAAGCATAAGAATAGTTGCTTGAGATTAAACGACTAACACATTCAATACTTGTTTGGCGTCTCCCTCTGGGCTATTTTAAGCAAGATAAAAACATTTAGAAAATTGCAAACTCTCGCTTAACGTAAGTGCTATTTTAACACGATGATACACCACCTTGGCTCATTGGTTAATAATTAGGGAATAACAGTGCGAGTACCCGGTCTTCACTGCGTGGTAATGACAGGGTTGGTGGCTGGCGCTGTTAACGGACCTCGCCTCCGGCTCGGTCCGTTAACAGCGCCAGCCACCAACCAAGGTCATTACCACGCAGTGAAGACCGGGTGCGAACACTGTTATTCCCATTAATAAATACCTTTTTTAGCGAATTATACGGCTACAATTGTCCAAATTTTGTGGCTTTTCTCTCGGCGGTACTTCCAGACATGTTCAGGGGCCATATTTGAGCTTTTGATGGTTCCCATCTCTTTCGTGCGTTAATCACATTGCTGATCTTTGAGACCAGTGACTCTTTGAAATAATGATCTGTTCAGCGCCTTCACTGGGGTCAAAGGAGGCAAATGATTGGACGATAGCTGTTCCTTGTGCATTAAAACGCGTGCATGAGCTCGGCGTCAGTTTATACGCGCGCACATATTACACGCGCGCACTCAAAACTTATACATTTTCAGCGCGTGTACGTGTAAAGTGCGCGAAGTTGCAATGAAACTAACAGGGATATAAATAAGCATGCGATACAGTGCAACGCGCAAGGTTTACACAATGTATGCTGATTTAGTGGCCACTTATTCGCTATTTTCCAAAGCCGGTCTTTATACCACCGTTCACACTCCCACACGTGACCAGGTTTTGACCAATCAGAGACTTGAAACCATCCAAGGTATTTATTAATAAGTAATCTAACTACCTTTACTGTCTACAGCTGAAGACAATGATGTCTCATCACTACCTAAGGTTTGATATTGCACAGCATCAACATGAGAATCATCTTTATGTTGCAGAGTGACAGAACTACTGCTGGAGTTTTCAGGAATCTTACTACGAAGAAATGAAATAACACCCTTGCTGGTCTTTCCTGTAAACCAAACATTGATGTTAAATATAAAAAAGTGTCACAAATGGTATAAAATGCTTGGGTTCCACACAGTCCCAAATCCTTCAAAGTACTCTTCTAGTCAAGTCATGTCTAGGCCACTTTACATGGAGCTTAAACAGTTCCATGGTCAATAATGAGCGAGATATTTTCTTCTTCTATTATTCCCTTTTAGTATTATTATTACTCTAGCTGCTCAAGTGGAGAAACCTTAGTTATGTAATCACAGAAGCATAGCAGTTACTTTGCACAGTTTGTGCAAGGACAAAATGTTGACCAGAGACCGAAATTGCCTGGTATACCCACCCTACCAGGGTTCTCCCCATTCATAGGCTAATAAGCGTGAATTGCGTGCCCATGCATGCACATTTCGGTCAATAGGCAAAAGAAAAAAACACCCTTCTTCATCCACAAGAACAGTCAAGAGAAAACCATAAAGAATGCCTCAGATTGCATAGTAGGACTTTAGCTTTGGCCAAACACCCCAAAACTGGGGTCCAGAATGCCCCACATCTTTGAAAATGTTTGGGTAGAACCCTGCAAACACATGTTTCTTAGCACAAATAACAGCTATTATAACACCCCTTGCAAGTAACAGCTATTATAACACCCCTTACAAGTAACAGCTATTATAACACCCCTTGCAAGTAACAGCTATTATAACACCCCTTGCAAGTAACAGCTATTATAACACCCCTTACAAGTAACAGCTATTATAACACCCCTTGCAAGTAACAGCTATTATAACACCCCTTGCAAGTAACAGCTATTATAACACCCCTTACAAGTAACAGCTATTATAACACCCCTTGCAAGTAACAGCTATTATAACACCCCTTACAAATAACAGCTATTATAACACCCCTTGCAAGTAACAGCTATTATAACACCCCTTACAAGTAACAGCTATTATAACACCCCTTGCAAGTAACAGCTATTATAACACCCCTTGCAAGTAACAGCTATTATAACACCCCTTGCAAGTAACAGCTATTATAACACCCCTTGCAAGTAACAGCTATTATAACACCCCTTGCAAGTAACAGCTATTATAACACCCCTTCCAATAACAGCTATTATAACACCCCTTACAAGTAACAGCTATTATAACACCCCTTGCAAGTAACAGCTATTATAACACCCCTTACAAGTAACAGCTATTATAACACCCCTTACAAGTAACAGCTATTATAACACCCCTTGCAAGTAACAGCTATTATAACACCCCTTGCAAGTAACAGCTATTATAACACCCCTTGCAAGTAACAGCTATTATAACACCCCTTACAAGTAACAGCTATTATAACACCCCTTACAAGTAACAGCTATTATAACACCCCTTGCAAGTAACAGCTATTATAACACCCCTTGCAAGTAACAGCTATTATAACACCCCTTGCAAGTAACAGCTATTATAACACCCCTTACAAGTAACAGCTATTATAACACCCCTTGCAAGTATTCTTAGCACAAGTAACAGCTATTATAACACCCCTTGCAAGTATTCTTAGCACAAGTAACAGCTATTATAACACCCCTTACAAGTATTCTGCCTGCTCATTGGTTTAGAGCGCGTCACATGACATGTCTTAGTTTTGCTAGACGACGGCCGTGTGATAGTGCGTCGGTTTGCCATGCGCTAGTCCGAAGACTAGCACACGGTGTGCAGTACCCAGACGTCCGTTGCGTGTACGAGGATGATAAATTAATAGTCTGTAACCATTTCGGATTGCACGACACTACATGCAGCACAGTAAAAGTGTTTGCAATCTGTATTCGCGTCGTCCGTGGATTGTAGCATTCAGGTCTGTAACTTAATAATAATAGTACAGTATTTAGAAATGTTTGGGGTGTTATAAAACAAATATTGACTGCTTTTACTCGTGCAATGGTTAAAAACTATGACTCCCTCGGCGATCCCCGTAGCGTTCTACTTTCCCTCGGCTTCGCCTCGGGAAAATAGAACGCTCCGGGGATCACCTCGGGAGTCATACTTTTAACCATAGCACTCGAAGCAGTCAAAATTTGTATAATATTAGCCTCTGGCAACAAACGGTCATTGTGCAATTTTATCATTTGCTGTTTTCACTGACTATGCTTTAAATAAGAGTAGAACTCCAGGCCCTGTTTCATCAAGCTGCTATGCCAAGGACGATAATGTAGGAAAATAATTAAAACAAATTGATAGAAACTTCCTCTTGGTGTGAATACGAAGCTCCCTGAATGTACAGATTGTTACATTTAGAGGTTTACAGACTCTCTACATCATTTCAAATAATATATGTTTGAAGATCAGGTCATAATAACCAGGGCCAAGTCTTCTGATCTCTGTGATGGCAAGTTTGCCTCTTTCAAGAAAATTTGAAAGTGCAGGAAGAACAATGAAAATAATGAAATAAGTACAAATCCTCACAATCACATGCCTGTATGCACCAAAGAGTATCAAGTATGCAGGAAAATGGCGCTAAGCAGAAATGAGTTACTAGCCAAAGGATCATACATTTGACTAGTTTTCTGCCAATCTTTGCCTAGATCAAACAAACTTGTTCAGCAATCTTTTCTGTTTAACAGCTTGATGGAAACCTTGGCCCAGCATTTCAAGCAGAAAAACTCTGACAGAAAAATTGAAAGCAGAGAAAGGAAGCATATCATACGTGTGAGTGCAGGTCGTTTTGGATGGTCCTTCCCATCGTTTGCTCCTTGGCTACTCTCAAACGGCATGTGACGTCTTGGGATGGGGCTTGTATTCTTAAGATCATGAAGTACGTCTGCCTGAGCAGCGGCCTCGCTTGGTGGAAGTAGGTCAGGTTGCTGAAGTTCATACAGCTGAGTTTTGTATTGCTCAGAGCTATGTGGAAATTCAAAGTCAATAATTGTATTATATATGCTTTATTTATGGGCCTAGATGGTAAACAAATTGTCAAGAATTTTGTATCGGGTATAGAGAAATGTGTCTTTTATCCTTATACCAATCCGTATAATGCACTGTATACTCAGTACTTTTCCCCCAAGTTCTGTGAAAAAAACTACACAGGCAAATCACTTGGGTGGGATTAACACCAAGACCTTTGCATTGATAGAGCAGATGTCTTACCACTAAAACACCCAGCTAGTGGCTAGAGGCAATTCAAATAAGACATGAGAATGAAAAACAACTTATACTCTTTATCTGTGATCTATTGTGATTGTTGCGCAACCCGCTGCTAAAAATATAGGCTTTGGAGGGTCGTTAAATATAGGCTTTGGAGGGTCGTTAAATGGCAATTACCTCAATGCGTATGCAATAATAGAGCTTGGTTCCTGGTCATATATGATGATTGGAGTTACAGTGCACTGAGGTAAGATATGATGCTCCTCTGGTGGACTGTAAAAGAAGAATAAAGACCAATAAAATGATGGATAAATTGCACTTTTTGTTTTCACTTTTAAACAGTCTAGAGCAAATACAATGCGTGCTGTTATCGTTGGTGATTGAACAATGCACTCCACAGGTCCTATCCAGTCTTAGAGATCAATGTTTTAACCACAGCTTAAGTAAGCAGTCAACATTTGTATACTATACTCACTAGGGTGAATCCACTCTCCCCATATCACTACTAGACATGAGTGTATTGAAGAATGCTTTCATAGCACTATTAGCTTGCTTGCTTTTGTAGGATGAGCTTTGTGTGGATTGAGTCTGGTCAGCCTTGGAGGATGGGAAAAACACATCAGGCTGATCCGCACCTAACAAAATAAATTGAAATCATCGCATAAATCGTCATAAATTTTGTATCAACTTGCTAACTACACATAACATGACTTAAGAATTTTTAATAGATGTTAAAACAAAATGAATATGACTAAGGGAGTTACTAAAAAACACGGAATGGTAGGAATATTGGATTGGGTAAGTATTCCAGTGCATACTTGTAAACCAAACTGTTTGACCGCTGGAAAGTTACATTGGAACATTCAAAATACTAATGCCTGTTTTTACTCATGCAGGATTGCTCCTATATTTCAGCACAATGATATGGGGAACATTCAAGTGTTCCAGTGGATTGAGGGAGTGTGCTCAAACAAATATTCTTTTGCGCGGGGAGAACACTGTGGCAGGCATAATAATTTACTCACTTGGGCTTACACATTAATGAAATCGATCTTAATATACAAAGATGACATACCGTCCGATGATGAGGTTGTAATGGATGACTGTTTACCGTTCTCTTTGCTGCTTGTATCTTCAGTTTTACTCCCTGGGGTCACAGCACCTCCTTTGGTAGGAGACTTAGGCACTTGAGTGACATTGACCTCTCTAGTAGGCGATCCTAGGGTGAGTCTAGCCTCCTTCGTTGGGGAGGGACTAGCAGCTGCTGTAAAATTACCCCAAATTTGAAACGTTTTACAAGGATATCATTAAAAAATTGCTTTTAAATGTATGCTTAAGTAATTCATTTTCATCGCTAACCCCCCCCCAAAAAAAACCAAAAAACCAATGATTGTTTTTGAAGTCTTAGAACCTGATTTCATCATATATGTGGCATCAATTTATTACAACTTGTGTATTACTTGAGATAAAAAAACAATCCAAAATTCAAAAATCAATTAAATGATGCTAAATTATAAAGCGCATTTTCAACAAAAAGAAATTGACAAAATAATTCATTCATTATATGTTTGTAAAGCTTGCAAGAAAAATACTTTGAAAGCAATTTTCAGATATGTCATGCAAAGCCCCCAACAAAATTCATACCGAATGAACAGTCACTGAGAAGATACATAAAACCAAAAGAAATGTTTAAAGGACCTGGTTCCGGATCTGGCATCTCAATGATAGCAAGGTCATGATCAACAGCATCAATGGATGGCTCTGTAACGGGTCTGTAGGCCAGACCAGCATACATGCCTGGTGATATCCCATAGCTAGGTCTGTTATTGATGTAGAGTTGATCGTGATAAGCACGAGGTCTTGGTAAGATGGTGTCTGCGATAAGATGAAAATACCACACAAAGAGAAAGAAGGAGGGTTGTTGTGCTGGTTAGTGTGTGTGTGTGGGGGGAGGGGGGAGGGGGGATGGTATTACTAAAAACCATGAACCGTTAAGACCTTCCTCATGGGTGAGTTTCAAAGGTCGTATCCAATAACTGTCTCAGTCATTGGCCAGTCATTAACCTGTGTTTGTATGGTTGTTGGTCAACTCACTAGTAAAGTAGTATCAAGAGTAAAGGGGTCAAGATAAAGGGGTTATAAAGCCTGGTTCATACTTCTACGCCGAAATTAGAAAACAGTTGGAAAACGATGCATACCTGTAATTGTTTACACTTCATATTTTCAAGAAGCATCTAAAATCACACCTGTTCTAACAATGATTGTTTGGTTGCTTATGATTTCAATTTGCAATTTTGTATGATATCATTTTCATGCTTCTTTTGCTGTATTATCACAAACCGCTGTGATCTTGATGAAATGGAGGTATATAAAACATTATTGTATGGTATTGTTTACATCAAGAAATTCGCTTTGCATGTGCTTTCGCCCGAAGTATGAACTGTGCTTTACAAGGTAAGAGGGTCTCACAATATAACAGGGAGTCTGGGTTCTAGATCTATGTGAACGACACACTGAAAATACATCTCAATCAAGCTGCAACCACATTGTGAAAAATACTGCCTGATTCGAAGGGTACCAGACTATTTATGCATCCATTGTAATGACCATTGTACGTACACCGCTGTAATCAGGCATGCAACTGTAAAAACCTCACCAAAAAAGGGGAAATTACAAAAATTAATTGATTTTGTATAGTTTTTTTGTTAAACTTTGAATGGTAAAATGTCAGGGCATATGCTACAACGACAAATTAGGGTTTGTCTGAAATGATTATGTGACGTTCAATATAGTATGGCTACAGCTCAATACAGTCATGTAGTTTGAGAGGAAGATACAAATATAGGAAATCCATATACAGTGTGAATGACAATAATGTTATTAGAGAAGAATGACACAGTAGGAAATCAGGGCCCTATTTCATTGTGCTTATCGTGGTATTATGAGCTTCAAGCCCCCATAGAATGATGTGCTTAGAGGGCACAGCAAGCACAGAACACTGCGGTAGTCAGAGCCATGAAATTGGACCCAGTTCTTGTTACTCATTGATCAAGAAAAAGTTTTCCATGTGATGAACTTTGGTTACATTTGTTTTCAGTTGGTTTTTCAGCAAATGATTTCTTTTCTACATTCTGTCCAATTCCTGCTCAATTCTCTGTAATTAATACGAAGGATTATGTGATATTTTAGAGAAATGAGTGATATTTTTATAACTTGAAACAATGAAACCTGAACTCAAACAATTGTGATAATGCAAAGAATATGCTCTTTTCATGCAATGGTTTATCATGCATTATCATTGTGCACAATGATACGAGAGGTTTTGTTCCTATGAAAAACTGGCATTTTTTCATGTCATACTGTGATGCGTTTAACCCAATGTGGTCTGGGAACAAGACTGCCACAAAACTAGGACATGTTCAGTTTCATGCTGCAGAATGCTCTATATGATGCCATTGTAAAATGCATTCATGTTTGTTTACACAAAATAAAAAAATAGTAATGTTTTTGATGAACTTTAACTCGTAAGAAATTCTGGCCATTTGATTTCTTGAATGCAAATGAAAAACTTTTAAAACAACTTCAATTTCATAACAACTCAGCGCATCAGACCAACATTATTCGAAAAAGAAAACAACTGATGATGTAAAATAATCTTGTATGGGTTAAGTGAGATTGATTATTAGTTGAATTCTTTCAAGTGCAAATATGGTTTAACAATAAAACTTTTTGTTGATATTCCAGTTGTATTTTTACTCTTACCGAAGCTGTCATCTCGTGATCGGCCACAAGTTGTGGACGAGTTTGAGTCCTCATAACTCTCTTGAGTTTCAATTACATCTGGAGGGAGATTGGTCAATGTTGGAACTACCATTGGGGGTATGACCATTGGTAGACTCGACCCGTATGGAGCGGCTGATTGGTCAGAGGTAGCGGGAGGGTAAGAAGCACGGTTGCCTGGGGTCTTTGAGGGAGGTGTGTGAGTCGGTGATTCCTGCAAATGATTAAAGATAAGAACAGAAATTACCCATTGAAAAGTCAGCATCCTGTTCAAGATTATATTTCTAGTGCAATCAGATTATAAATTTATTGTAAAGCGCTCCGATCTTTGGGGAGGCGCTTATAAATGTTGAATAATAGTAATAATAAACCTACTTAAAAGGAGGTTATATTTCACCATGTCTCATGAGCACTTGTGAGTGGCAACCATGCCAAGCATTAGTTGTCACAGGCATTACACCAAATTCAAAACTCTGGTGAAACTATCTTAGATGCTCCAGTTTACACAGAAGAACATCAACCAAGATAATCACCAAGTATACAACTTTTTGAAGAACTTGCTGCCTTGTGTAAAAGGTGTATCTTTAACTTTAATGTTTTTTTCTCAAATTTTAATAGATTTATAGTGATAATTATTGTATTTTTACTCTTTGTATATATGCATCCACAATTCGGCTTTTGGCCGCCATGTTTGCATTTTTAATAAACCAATAATAATAATTCACTGTGCTTCAGTCAAACATCTAAAATTTTGGTCCAGAACACCACATAGTATGGTTTAGAAGGAGGGAGGGGTGGGGGGGGGGGGGGTGTAATAAGTTACCTCTTCTATCTCTTTGATGGCTGCGGCTGCTGCTGTAGCCATGTTGAGTTCTTGACGGGAAAGTGAAGGGCTACTCTTCCTCTTATTTCGTTCCTTTTCCTGGAGGATAAATTCACTGAACCTAAACAGAAATCAAGAGACAAAAGTCTTATTGATGAATTCTTGCACTGATGTCATGTCACAAAACTCATTCAAATAGTTTTGTTATAATAAAGCAGTCAGCTTTATTTTTGTTAAAAAAAAAAAAAATAAGTAAGCAGAATAGTTTTGTATAATAAAGCAGTCAGCTTTATTTTTGTTAAAAAAAAAAAATAAGTAAGCAGAATCTGAAACAGCAGTTTGAAAAATAGTGAAACTTCAATTTCGATTTTCACCAAACACGCTTAAAGGTCACTTCACGGTAAAGTACAAGGGTGGCGTAGCACAAATTAACAGTGAAAACAAATAACATTATTTTAAACCTTTCACTGAAAGCAACTATTGAGCAACTATTCAATTCAACATGAACAGAACATTTACTTCATACCACTATTCTCAAATAACATCATACATACAAAATATTAATCAAAGTAACAAGCCTAAGCACTGAAGGAAGACAGAGTCCTAACAGTTAATAAATGTATACCTGAATAAAGAGAGCATAAGGCTGTCAGATGCTTGTAGGAGACAGTCTAGACAGACCAACTATATAAGACAATCAGGTTACAGCAAAACAAAGAACACATACCAACTATATAAGACAATCAGGTTACAGCAAAACAAAGAACACAGACCAACTATATAAGACAATCAGGTTACAACAAAACAAAGAACACAGACCAACTATATAAGACAATCAGGTTACAACAAGACAAAGAACACAGACCAACTATATAAGACAATCAGGTTACAACAAAACAAAGAACACATACCAACTATATAAGACAATCAGGTTACAGCAAAACAAAGAACACAGACCAACTATATAAGACAATCAGGTTACAACAAAACAAAGAACACAGACCAACTATATAAGACAATCAGGTTACAGCAAAACAAAGAACACAGACCAACTATATAAGACAATCAGGTTACAACAAAACAAAGAACACAGACCAACTATATAAGACAATCAGGTTACAGCAAAACAAAGAACACAGACCAACTATATAAGACAATCAGGTTACAACAAAACAAAGAACACAGACCAACTATATAAGACAATCAGGTTACAGCAAAACAAAGAACACATACCAACTATATAAGACAATCAGGTTACAACAAAACAAAGAACACAGACCAACTATATAAGACAATCAGGTTACAGCAAAACAAAGAACACAGACCAACTATATAAGACAATCAGGTTACAGCAAAACAAAGAACACAGACCAACTATATAATACAATCAGGTTACAACAAAACTAAGAACACAGACCAACTATATAAGACAATCAGGTTACAGCAAAACAAAGAACACAGACCAACTATATAAAACAATCAGGTTACAGCAAAACAAAGAACACAGACCCACTATATAAGACAATCAGGTTACAGCAAAACAAAGAACACAGACCAACTATATAAGACAATCAGGTTACAGCAAAACAAAGAACACAGACCCACTATATAAGACAATCAGGTTACAGCAAAACAAAGAAGACAGACCAACTATATAAGACAATCAGGTTACAGCAAAACAAAGAACACAGACCAACTATATAAGACAATCAGGTTACAACAAAACAAAGAACACAGACCAACTATATAAGACAATCAGGTTATAGCAAAACAAAGAACACAGACCAACTATATAAGACAATCAGGTTACAGCAAAACAAAGAACACAGACCAACTATATAAGACAATCAGGTTACAACAAAACAAAGAACACAGACCAACTATATAAGACAATCAGGTTACCGCAAAACAAAGAACACAGACCAACTATATAAGACAATCAGGTTACAACAAAACAAAGAACACAGACCAACTATATAAGACAATCAGGTTACAGCAAAACAAAGAACACAGACCAACTATATAAGACAATCAGGTTACAGCAAAACAAAGAACACAGACCAACTATATAAGACAATCAGGTTACAACAAAACAAAGAACACAGACCAACTATATAAGACAATCAGGTTACAACAAAACAAAGAACACAGACCAACTATATAAGACAATCAGGTTACAACAAAACAAAGAACACAGACCAACTATATAAGACAATCAGGTTACAACAAAACAAAGAATGCAGTGGGTCTTGTAAGGATCAATTTAAATTTCAGTCTTGTAATGAAAACAAAAAGTTAGTGTTTATCTTACCGATTGTTCCAGTCCATAGCGATCTTAGACACAAACTGTTTGACATTCACAATACAGTCCTCAATATCCAGTTGCAGATTGGTTATTTCTTTGCTCTGATTGGCTGATGCAGCCGTCTGAGTGCTCAGATTGGATATTTTGGTTTGCAGCTCTCTTGCTTTCTGGCAGAATTTGTTGTTGTCCACCTAAAGGAAAAAACCCAGGCCATTATATGACTCTTTGGTTACCAGTACTTTAAATATTTTAAACAATTTGGGGTTGAACAAAGAAAACTTGACTAGAGCGTGATTGGAACCAACGGTCTCCGGATTAACATGCTGGTGATCTAGCAACGTCTCCCTATCTTTGCTTGGGGGTGATCGTCAGAAACCATACAACCATTAACTGTCGCCAGGGATCACACCAAAGCTTACCAAACAATCAGGAAAGCGTCAGCCAGAGGATCACCTTAAGGGGACGAGTAGGGATTACCCCAGTGTTTCTGGTTCCTTTACGAGCACCCTAGTGTAAAGGGTTTCCTCAGGCTTGCAAGCTACAGTGAAAGAGTAGGGGTTAACCCCAGTGTTTCTGGTTCACATACAAACACCCTTGTTTACAGGTTTCCTCAGGGTTGCAAGCTACAGTGTAAGGGTAGGGGTTAACCCCAGTGTTTCTGGTTCCCATACAAACACCCTTGTTTACAGGTTTCCTCAGGGTTGCAAGCTACAGTGTAAGGGTAGGGGTTAACCCCAGTGTTTCTGGTTCCCATACAAGCACCCTTGTTTACAGGTTTCCTCAGGATTGCAAGCTACAGTGATAGGGTAGGGGTTAACCCCAGTGTTTCTGGTTCACATACAAACACCCTTGTTTACAGGTTTCCTCAGGGTTGCAAGCTACAGTGTAAGGGTAGGGGTTAACCCCAGTGTTTCTGGTTCCCATACAAACACCCTTGTTTACAGGTTTCCTCAGGGTTGCAAGCTACAGTGTAAGGGTAGGGGTTAACCCCAGTGTTTCTGGTTCCCATACAAACACCCTTGTTTACAGGTTTCTTCAGGCTTGCAAGCTACAGTGTAAGGGTAGGGGTTAACCCTAGTGTTTCTGGTTCACATAGCAAGCACCCTTGTTTACAGGTTTCCTCAGGCTTGCAAGCTACAGTGTAAGAGTAGGGGTTAACCCCAGTGTTTCTGGTTCCCATACAAGCACCCTTGTTTACAGGTTTCCTCAGGCTTGCAAGCTACAGTGTAAGGGTAGGGGTTAACCCCAGTGTTTCTGGTTCACATAGCAAGCACCCTTGTTTACAGGTTTCTTCAGGCTTGCAAGCTACCGTAAAGAGTAGGGGTTAACCCCAGTGTTTCTGGTTCCTTTACGAGCACCCTAGTTTAAAGGGTTTCATCAGGCTTGCAAGCTACAGTGTAAGGGTAGGGGTTAACCCCAGTGTTTCTGGTTCACATAGCAAGCACCCTTGTTTACAGGTTTCTTCAGGCTTGCAAGCTACAGTGTAAGGGTAGGGGTTAACCCCAGTGTTTCTGGTTCACATAGCAAGCACCCTTGTTTACAGGTTTCTTCAGGCTTGCAAGCTACAGTGTAAGGGTAGGGGTTAACCCTAGTGTTTCTGGTTCACATAGCAAGCACCCTTGTTTACAGGTTTCTTCAGGCTTGCAAGCTACAGTGTAAGGGTAGGGGTTAACCCCAGTGTTTCTGGTTCACATAGCAAGCACCCTTGTTTACAGGTTTCTTCAGGCTTGCAAGCTACAGTGTAAGGGTAGGGGTTAACCCTAGTGTTTCTGGTTCACATACCAAGCACCCTTGTTTACAGGTTTCCTCAGGCTTGCGAACTATAGTAATTAAGTTTTCTTATGAGGCATTCTTAGTTCCATTACCAGAATATTACAATAATAACTCATATTCTACATGAACCATATACACTCTTACCTGATACTGGGTCATGAATTGAACATTCCTCTTCTCTAAGTACTGTATGGCTCGTACAATAGTGTCATCTACTCCTATTGCATTAATCTTACTTGATACTGGGTCATGAATTGGACATTCCTCTTCTCTAAGTACTGTATGGCCTGTATTATAGTGTCATCTACTCCTATTGCATTAATCTTACTTGATACTGGGTCATGAATTGAACATTCCTCTTCTCTAAGTACTGTATGGCCTGTATTATAGTGTCATCTACTCCTATTGCATTAATCTTACTTGATACTGGGTCATGAATTGAACATTCCTCTTCTCTAAGTACTGTATGGCCTGTATTATAGTGTCATCTACTCCTGTTATTGCATTAATCTTACTTGATACTGGGTCATGAATTGGACATTCCTCTTCTCTAAGTACTGTATGGCTCGTACAATAGTGTCATCTACTCCTGTTATTGCATTAATCTTACTTGATACTGGGTCATGAATTGGACATTCCTCTTCTCTAAGTACTGTATGGCTCGTACAATAGTGTCATCTACTCCTGTTATTGCATTAATCTTACTTGATACTGGGTCATGAATTGGACATTCCTCTTCTCTAAGTACTGTATGGCTCGTACAATAGTGTCATCTACTCCTGTTATTGCATTAATCTTACTTGATACTGGGTCATGAATTGAACATTCCTCTTCTCTAAGTACTGTATGGCTCGTACAATAGTGTCATCTACTCCTGTTATTGCATTAATCTTACTTGATACTGGGTCATGAATTGAACATTCCTCTTCTCTAAGTACTGTATGGCCTGTACAATAGTGTCATCTACTCCTGTTATTGCATTAATCTTACTTGATACTGGGTCATGAATTGGACATTCCTCTTCTCTAAGTACTGTATGGCCTGTATTATAGTGTCATCTACTCCTGTTATTGCATTAATCTTACTTGATACTGGGTCATGAATTGAACATTCCTCTTCTCTAAGTACTGTATGGCTCGTACAATAGTGTCATCTACTCCTGTTGCATTAATCTTACTTGATACTGGGTCATGAATTGAACATTCCTCTTCTCTAAGTACTGTATGGCCTGTATTATAGTGTCATCTACTCCTGTTATTGCATTAATCTTACTTGATACTGGGTCATGAATTGAACATTCCTCTTCTCTAAGTACTGTATGGCTCGTACAATAGTGTCATCTACTCCTATTGCATTAATCTTACTTGATACTGGGTCATGAATTGAACATTCCTCTTCTCTAAGTACTGTATGGCTCGTACAATAGTGTCATCTACTCCTATTGCATTAATCTTACTTGATACTGGGTCATGAATTGAACATTCCTCTTCTCTAAGTACTGTATGGCCTGTATTATAGTGTCATCTACTCCTGTTATTGCATTAATCTTACTTGATACTGGGTCATGAATTGAACATTCCTCTTCTCTAAGTACTGTATGGCCTGTATTATAGTGTCATCTACTCCTGTTATTGCATTAATCTTACTTGATACTGGGTCATGAATTGAACATTCCTCTTCTCTAAGTACTGTATGGCTCGTACAATAGTGTCATCTACTCCTGTTATTGCATTAATCTTACTTGATACTGGGTCATGAATTGAACATTCCTCTTCTCTAAGTACTGTATGGCTCGTACAATAGTGTCATCTACTCCTATTGCATTAATCTTACTTGATACTGGGTCATGAATTGGACATTCCTCTTCTCTAAGTACTGTATGGCTCGTACAATAGTGTCATCTACTCCTATTGCATTAATCTTACTTGATACTGGGTCATGAATTGGACATTCCTCTTCTCTAAGTACTGTATGGCTCGTACAATAGTGTCATCTACTCCTATTGCATTAATCTTACTTGATACTGGGTCATGAATTGAACATTCCTCTTCTCTAAGTACTGTATGGCCTGTATTATAGTGTCATCTACTCCTATTGCATTAATCTTACTTGATACTGGGTCATGAATTGAACATTCCTCTTCTCTAAGTACTGTATGGCTCGTACAATAGTGTCATCTACTCCTGTTATTGCATTAATCTTACTTGATACTGGGTCATGAATTGGACATTCCTCTTCTCTAAGTACTGTATGGCCTGTATTATAGTGTCATCTACTCCTGTTATTGCATTAATCTTACTTGATACTGGGTCATGAATTGAACATTCCTCTTCTCTAAGTACTGTATGGCTCGTACAATAGTGTCATCTACTCCTGTTATTGCATTAATCTTACTTGATACTGGGTCATGAATTGGACATTCCTCTTCTCTAAGTACTGTATGGCCTGTATTATAGTGTCATCTACTCCTGTTATTGCATTAATCTTACTTGATACTGGGTCATGAATTGGACATTCCTCTTCTCTAAGTACTGTATGGCCTGTACAATAGTGTCATCTACTCCTATTGCATTAATCTTACTTGATACTGGGTCATGAATTGAACATTCCTCTTCTCTAAGTACTGTATGGCCTGTATTATAGTGTCATCTACTCCTATTGCATTAATCTTACTTGATGCTGGGTCATGAATTGAACATTCCTCTTCTCTAAGTACTGTATGGCTCGTACAATAGTGTCATCTACTCCTGTTATTGCATTAATCTTACTTGATACTGGGTCATGAATTGGACATTCCTCTTCTCTAAGTACTGTATGGCCTGTATTATAGTGTCATCTACTCCTATTGCATTAATCTTACTTGATACTGGGTCATGAATTGAACATTCCTCTTCTCTAAGTACTGTATGGCCTGTATTATAGTGTCATCTACTCCTGTTATTGCATTAATCTTACTTGATACTGGGTCATGAATTGGACATTCCTCTTCTCTAAGTACTGTATGGCCTGTATTATAGTGTCATCTACTCCTATTGCATTAATCTTACTTGATACTGGGTCATGAATTGAACATTCCTCTTCTCTAAGTACTGTATGGCTCGTACAATAGTGTCATCTACTCCTGTTATTGCATTAATCTTACTTGATACTGGGTCATGAATTGAACATTCCTCTTCTCTAAGTACTGTATGGCTCGTACAATAGTGTCATCTACTCCTATTGCATTAATCTTACTTGATACTGGGTCATGAATTGAACATTCCTCTTCTCTAAGTACTGTATGGCCTGTATTATAGTGTCATCTACTCCTATTGCATTAATCTTACTTGATACTGGGTCATGAATTGAACATTCCTCTTCTCTAAGTACTGTATGGCTCGTACAATAGTGTCATCTACTCCTGTTATTGCATTAATCTTACTTGATACTGGGTCATGAATTGAACATTCCTCTTCTCTAAGTACTGTATGGCCTGTATTATAGTGTCATCTACTCCTATTGCATTAATCTTACTTGATACTGGGTCATGAATTGAACATTCCTCTTCTCTAAGTACTGTATGGCCTGTATTATAGTGTCATCTACTCCTGTTATTGCATTAATCTTACTTGATACTGGGTCATGAATTGAACATTCCTCTTCTCTAAGTACTGTATGGCCTGTATTATAGTGTCATCTACTCCTGTTATTGCATTAATCTTACTTGATACTGGGTCATGAATTGAACATTCCTCTTCTCTAAGTACTGTATGGCTCGTATAATAGTGTCATCTACTCCTGTTATTGCATTAATCTTACATGATACTGGGTCATGAATTGAACATTCCTCTTCTCTAAGTACTGTATGGCTCGTACAATAGTGTCATCTACTCCTATTGCATTAATCTTACTTGATACTGGGTCATGAATTGAACATTCTCTTCTCTAAGTACTGTATGGCCTGTATTATAGTGTCATCTACTCCTATTGCATTAATCTTACTTGATACTGGGTCATGAATTGACATTCCTCTTCTCTAAGTACTGTATGGCCTGTATTATAGTGTCATCTACTCCTTATTGCATTAATCTTACTTGATACTGGGTCATGAATTGAACATTCCTCTTCTCTAAGTACTGTATGGCCTGTATTATAGTGTCATCTACTCCTGTATTGCATTAATCTTACTTGATACTGGGTCATGAATTGAACATTCCTCTTCTCTAAGTACTGTATGGCTCGTACAATAGTGTCATCTACTCCTGTTATTGCATTAATCTTACTTGATACTGGGTCATGAATTGAACATTCCTCTTCTCTAAGTACTGTATGGCTCGTACAATAGTGTCATCTACTCCTATTGCATTAATCTTACTTGATACTGGGTCATGAATTGAACATTCCTCTTCTCTAAGTACTGTATGGCCTGTATTATAGTGTCATCTACTCCTATTGCATTAATCTTACTTGATACTGGGTCATGAATTGAACATTCCTCTTCTCTAAGTACTGTATGGCTCGTACAATAGTGTCATCTACTCCTGTTATTGCATTAATCTTACTTGATACTGGGTCATGAATTGAACATTCCTCTTCTCTAAGTACTGTATGGCCTGTATTATAGTGTCATCTACTCCTATTGCATTAATCTTACTTGATACTGGGTCATGAATTGAACATTCCTCTTCTCTAAGTACTGTATGGCCTGTATTATAGTGTCATCTACTCCTGTATTGCATTAATCTTACTTGATACTGGGTCATGAATTGAACATTCCTCTTCTCTAAGTACTGTATGGCCTGTATTATAGTGTCATCTACTCCTGTTATTGCATTAATCTTACTTGATACTGGGTCATGAATTGAACATTCCTCTTCTCTAAGTACTGTATGGCTCGTACAATAGTGTCATCTACTCCTGTTATTGCATTAATCTTACTTGATACTGGGTCATGAATTGAACATTCCTCTTCTCTAAGTACTGTATGGCTCGTACAATAGTGTCATCTACTCCTATTGCATTAATCTTACTTGATACTGGGTCATGAATTGGACATTCCTCTTCTCTAAGTACTGTATGGCTCGTACAATAGTGTCATCTACTCCTATTGCATTAATCTTACTTGATACTGGGTCATGAATTGGACATTCCTCTTCTCTAAGTACTGTATGGCTCGTACAATAGTGTCATCTACTCCTATTGCATTAATCTTACTTGATACTGGGTCATGAATTGAACATTCCTCTTCTCTAAGTACTGTATGGCCTGTATTATAGTGTCATCTACTCCTATTGCATTAATCTTACTTGATACTGGGTCATGAATTGAACATTCCTCTTCTCTAAGTACTGTATGGCTCGTACAATAGTGTCATCTACTCCTGTTATTGCATTAATCTTACTTGATACTGGGTCATGAATTGGACATTCCTCTTCTCTAAGTACTGTATGGCCTGTATTATAGTGTCATCTACTCCTGTTATTGCATTAATCTTACATGATACTGGGTCATGAATTGAACATTCCTCTTCTCTAAGTACTGTATGGCTCGTACAATAGTGTCATCTACTCCTGTTATTGCATTAATCTTACTTGATACTGGGTCATGAATTGGACATTCCTCTTCTCTAAGTACTGTATGGCCTGTATTATAGTGTCATCTACTCCTGTTATTGCATTAATCTTACTTGATACTGGGTCATGAATTGGACATTCCTCTTCTCTAAGTACTGTATGGCCTGTACAATAGTGTCATCTACTCCTATTGCATTAATCTTACTTGATACTGGGTCATGAATTGAACATTCCTCTTCTCTAAGTACTGTATGGCCTGTATTATAGTGTCATCTACTCCTATTGCATTAATCTTACTTGATACTGGGTCATGAATTGAACATTCCTCTTCTCTAAGTACTGTATGGCTCGTACAATAGTGTCATCTACTCCTGTTATTGCATTAATCTTACTTGATACTGGGTCATGAATTGGACATTCCTCTTCTCTAAGTACTGTATGGCTCGTACAATAGTGTCATCTACTCCTATTGCATTAATCTTACTTGATACTGGGTCATGAATTGGACATTCCTCTTCTCTAAGTACTGTATGGCCTGTATTATAGTGTCATCTACTCCTATTGCATTAATCTTACTTGATACTGGGTCATGAATTGAACATTCCTCTTCTCTAAGTACTGTATGGCTCGTACAATAGTGTCATCTACTCCTGTTATTGCATTAATCTTACTTGATACTGGGTCATGAATTGGACATTCCTCTTCTCTAAGTACTGTATGGCCTGTATTATAGTGTCATCTACTCCTATTGCATTAATCTTACTTGATACTGGGTCATGAATTGAACATTCCTCTTCTCTAAGTACTGTATGGCCTGTATTATAGTGTCATCTACTCCTGTTATTGCATTAATCTTACTTGATACTGGGTCATGAATTGGACATTCCTCTTCTCTAAGTACTGTATGGCCTGTATTATAGTGTCATCTACTCCTATTGCATTAATCTTACTTGATACTGGGTCATGAATTGAACATTCCTCTTCTCTAAGTACTGTATGGCTCGTACAATAGTGTCATCTACTCCTGTTATTGCATTAATCTTACTTGATACTGGGTCATGAATTGAACATTCCTCTTCTCTAAGTACTGTATGGCTCGTACAATAGTGTCATCTACTCCTATTGCATTAATCTTACTTGATACTGGGTCATGAATTGAACATTCCTCTTCTCTAAGTACTGTATGGCCTGTACAATAGTGTCATCTACTCCTGTTATTGCATTAATCTTACTTGATACTGGGTCATGAATTGAACATTCCTCTTCTCTAAGTACTGTATGGCCTGTATTATAGTGTCATCTACTCCTATTGCATTAATCTTACTTGATACTGGGTCATGAATTGAACATTCCTCTTCTCTAAGTACTGTATGGCCTGTATTATAGTGTCATCTACTCCTGTTATTGCATTAATCTTACTTGATACTGGGTCATGAATTGAACATTCCTCTTCTCTAAGTACTGTATGGCTCGTACAATAGTGTCATCTACTCCTATTGCATTAATCTTACTTGATACTGGGTCATGAATTGAACATTCCTCTTCTCTAAGTACTGTATGGCCTGTATAATAGTGTCATCTACTCCTGTTATTGCATTAATCTTGGTGTAGATATCCCTCAGTAGGTGCGAGCCCCTGGTATAACAAATCATATAAAAACAGATGTTATGGTTGCAAAATGGCTGCGAATATTGCAGAAATTAAGTAAAATTTGTCTTAAAATGAATTGTGCCTAAATCTTCTTCCTGAAGATTCTTCCTGAGATATTATTTGTTACATAAATAAATGTCAATCAACTGACTTTTTAAAAATAAAGTATGAAATACTTTTCTCACATCAGACATTTTTAAGCGCCCAATTGTCATATCACATGCACAGAAGATGGGGGTTTGAAACACGGATAGGCGAGTCAAAACCCTCCCCTCTATCGTCCACTGCAGAGAGGCAAACAATTGTTCCTTGTATGCTATAATAAATGACGGGTATAGGGGTTAATCTAATAGCAAAATTGTCAAAGTAATTAAGCTGCTCAGAATATTAATCAGTGCATACAAGGGCATAAACCATAGTTGAAAGACACAGGACACTATTGGTAAATGTCAAAGACCAGTCTTCTCACTTTGTGTATCTCAACATGTACCAAAATAACAAACCTGTGAAAATTTCAGCTCATTTGGTCAGCGAGATAATAACGAAAGAAAAATCACCCTTGTCACCCGAAGTTGTGTGCTTTCTGATGCTTGATTTTGTTACCTCAAATTCTAAATCTGAGGTCTCGAAATCAACTTCGTGGAAAATTACTTTTTTCTCGAAAACTACATTACTTAAGAGGGAGCCGTTTCTCACATTTTTTTTACACTATTAACAGCTCCCCATTACTAGCTACCAAGCTTGGTTTTACGCTAAAAATTATTTTGAGTAATTACCAATAGTGTCCACTACCTTTAAGGTCCAAAAATCATTAAATAGAAAGAACAAAAATTCTCAGGCCAGTCAAGAAGGCAACTTACTTGGAGGAGAGTATATTGAATTCTTCAGAAGATGCTGGGTAGGAACGGAATGCTTGCTGGATATGAAGAGGTAGAGGTGGAAGACAGACTTCTCTCAGCAGTATGGGGCTGTATCTGTATAAAGGAAGATACAATCATTTAGAGAGATGCTGGGTAGGAACGGAATGCCTGCTGGATATCAAGAGGTAGAGGTGGAAGACAGACTTCTCTCAGCAGTATGGGGCTGTATCTATATAAAGGAAAATACAATCATTTAGAGAGATGCTGGGTAGGAACGGAATGCCTGCTGGATATCAAGAGGTAGAGGTGGAAGACAGACTTCTCTCAGCAGTATGGGGCTGTATCTGTATAAAGGAAAATACAATCATTTAGAGAGATGCTGGGTAGGAACGGAATGCCTGCTGGATATCAAGAGGTAGAGGTGGAAGACAGACTTCTCTCAGCAGTATGGGGCTGTATCTGTATAAAGGAAAATACAATCATTTAGAGAGATGCTGGGTAGGAACGGAATGCCTGCTGGATATCAAGAGGTAGAGGTGGAAGACAGACTTCTCTCAGCAGTATGGGGCTGTATCTATATAAAGGAAGATACAATCATTTAGAGAGATGCTGGGTAGGAACGGAATGCCTGCTGGATATGAAGAGGTAGAGGTGGAAGACAGATTTCTCTCAGCAGTATGGGGCTGTATCTATATAAAGGAAGATACAATCATTTAGAGAGATGCTGGGTAGGAACGGAATGCCTGCTGGATATGAAGAGGTAGAGGTGGAAGACAGATTTCTCTCAGCAGTATGGGGCTGTATCTATATAAAGGAAGATACAATCATTTAGAGAGATGCTGGGTAGGAACGGAATGCCTGCTGGATATGAAGAGGTAGAGGTGGAAGACAGATTTCTCTCAGCAGTATGGGGCTGTATCTTTATAAAGGAAGATACAATCCTTTAGGGAGATGCTGGGTAGGAACGGCATGCTTGCTGGATATGAAGAGGTAGAGGTGGAAGACAGATTTCTCTCAGCAGTATGGGGCTGTATCTATATAAAGGAAGATACAATTATTTAGAGAGATGCTGGGTAGGAACGGAATGCTTGCTGGATTTGAAGAGGTAGAGGTGGAAGACAGACTTCTCTCAGCAGTATGGGGCTGTATCTATATAAAGGAAGATACAATCATTTAGAGAGATGCTGGGTAGGAACGGAATGCCTGCTGGATATGAAGAGGTAGAGGTGGAAGACAGATTTCTCTCAGCAGTATGGGGCTGTATCTATATAAAGGAAGATACAATCATTTAGAGAGATGCTGGGTAGGAACGGAATGCCTGCTGGATATGAAGAGGTAGAGGTGGAAGACAGATTTCTCTCAGCAGTATGGGGCTGTATCTATATAAAGGAAGATACAATCATTTAGAGAGATGCTGGGTAGGAACGGAATGCCTGCTGGATATGAAGAGGTAGAGGTGGAAGACAGATTTCTCTCAGCAGTATGGGGCTGTATCTTTATAAAGGAAGATACAATCCTTTAGGGAGATGCTGGGTAGGAACGGCATGCTTGCTGGATATGAAGAGGTAGAGGTGGAAGACAGATTTCTCTCAGCAGTATGGGGCTGTATCTATATAAAGGAAGATACAATTATTTAGAGAGATGCTGGGTAGGAACGGAATGCTTGCTGGATTTGAAGAGGTAGAGGTGGAAGACAGACTTCTCTCAGCAGTATGGGGCTGTATCTATATAAAGGAAAATACAATCATTTAGAGAGATGCTGGGTAGGAACGGAATGCCTGCTGGATATCAAGAGGTAGAGATGGAAGACAGACTTCTCTCAGCAGTATGGGGCTGTATCTGTATAAAGGAAGATACAATCATTTAGAGAGATGCTGGGTAGGAACGGAATGCTTGCTGGATATGAAGAGGTAGAGGTGGAAGACAGATTTCTCTCAGCAGTGTGGGGCTGTATCTATATAAAGGAAGATACAATCATTTAGAGAGATGCTGGGTAGGAACGGAATGCCTGCTGGATATCAAGAGGTAGAGGTGGAAGACAGACTTCTCTCAGCAGTATGGGGCTGTATCTATATAAAGGAAGATACAATCATTTAGAGAGATGCTGGGTAGGAACGGAATGCCTGCTGGATATGAAGAGGTAGAGGTGGAAGACAGATTTCTCTCAGCAGTATGGGGCTGTATCTATATAAAGGAAGATACAATCATTTAGAGAGATGCTGGGTAGGAACGGAATGCCTGCTGGATATGAAGAGGTAGAGGTGGAAGACAGATTTCTCTCAGCAGTATGGGGCTGTATCTTTATAAAGGAAGATACAATCCTTTAGGGAGATGCTGGGTAGGAACGGCATGCTTGCTGGATATGAAGAGGTAGAAGACAGACTTCTCTCAGCAGTATGGGGCTGTATCTATATAAAGGAAGATACAATTATTTAGAGAGATGCTGGGTAGGAACGGAATGCTTGCTGGATTTGAAGAGGTAGAGGTGGAAGACAGACTTCTCTCAGCAGTATGGGGCTGTATCTATATAAAGGAAGATACAATCATTTAGAGAGATGCTGGGTAGGAACGGAATGCTTGCTGGATTTGAAGAGGTAGAGATGGAAGACAGACTTCTCTCAGCAGTATGGGGCTGTATCTGTATAAAGGAAGATACAATCATTTAGAGAGATGCTGGGTAGGAACGGAATGCTTGCTGGATATGAAGAGGTAGAGGTGGAAGACAGATTTCTCTCAGCAGTATGGGGCTGTATCTATATAAAGGAAGATACAATCATTTAGAGAGATGCTGGGTAGGAACGGAATGCCTGCTGGATATCAAGAGGTAGAGGTGGAAGACAGATTTCTCTCAGCAGTATGGGGCTGTATCTATATAAAGGAAGATACAATCATTTAGAGAGATGCTGGGTAGGAACGGAATGCCTGCTGGATATCAAGAGGTAGAGGTGGAAGACAGACTTCTCTCAGCAGTATGGGGCTGTATCTATATAAAGGAAGATACAATTATTTAGAGAGATGCTGGGTAGGAACAGAATGCTTGCTGGATTTGAAGAGGTAGAGGTGGAAGACAGACTTCTCTCAGCAGTATGGGGCTGTATCTATATAAAGGAAGATACAATCATTTAGAGAGATGCTGGGTAGGAACGGAATGCCTGCTGGATATCAAGAGGTAGAGGTGGAAGACAGATTTCTCTCAGCAGTATGGGGCTGTATCTATATAAAGGAAGATACAATCATTTAGAGAGATGCTGGGTAGGAACGGAATGCCTGCTGGATATCAAGAGGTAGAGGTGGAAGACAGATTTCTCTCAGCAGTATGGGGCTGTATCTTTATAAAGGAAGATACAATCATTTAGAGAGATGCTGGGTAGGAACGGAATGCTTGCTGGATTTGAAGAGGTAGAGGTGGAAGACAGACTTCTCTCAGCAGTATGGGGCTGTATCTATATAAAGGAAGATACAATCATTTAGAGAGATGCTGGGTAGGAACAGAATGCTTGCTGGATTTGAAGAGGTAGAGGTGGAAGACAGACTTCTCTCAGCAGTATGGGGCTGTATCTATGTAAAGGAAAATACAATCGTTAAGGGGTGGGTGGATTTGACCGTTATGCTCAAGATCTTGTATATTATTAGTCTGGTAGGTACATATAGGTGATGGGGTTGTACTTATTTAGCGCACAGTCTGAGTATGTCATGAGAAAGATACTTGGCTGTAGGACCATAGCCGATTTGTAATGGTTTTAATTTGAACATATCGGCATGCAATTTGTGAGTTTCATCATAATACGCTAACTTGTGTATAGGGTGAATCTTGGAGGTACAGTTTAAAAAATGAATGGTTGAACAACGGCTTGCAGTGGTAAACATGCTGCTAAATAAAGAAAGGAATCTCTTCTTACTTGAATGAGGCGACTATGTTGTGTTGACCGAAGTACTGATAATGATGTCTATGTAGCGAGTGACCGCACGGTAAGGCACTCAGTCTTCGGCCATACTCCTTACAGTGAAACCGTAGCTCCAAATACTTCCCAAAAGACATATGCCAACTATCCAGAGACATTGGCTGAACTGGGGTTACCTGGTGTCAAATAATAACAACAAAGATAACACATTAAATAGTCTAGATCGTAGGCCAATTATAACAAACAAATTATGTTAAACTGTGAACATTGTATGCAGAATGAACTCGGTGCGTAATTTTGTGCAGTCAATAAAAATTTGGTTCAAAATGGTGGGCCATGTTAGTTCCCAAAGTAAAAGTAAACCAACACAATTTAGAGGGATATTTGTGTGAACCAATTATATTCTAGATTTAAATTATTTTCCAACCATATTAATTTTATAACAAACATTTTTATGGCCCAAAACGCAAGGTTTCGGTGATACTACCGACCATGTCTTGTGTTTTTAAACCAAAATGAATAAATAAATGAATGAATAAAAGAATAAAACCTAATCTAGATGGCTGCTTCTTACCTGTCTACATTTCCGACACCAGCTCCACATGAGGATCTTGTCTGTGAAGCCAGGGATAGCGCTCTCAAGATGGCGTAGCAAGACATGAATAGAAGCGTTGCCGTGTACAAAACGTCTGATGTGGTCTGCCATGGCCGCATCACAAAGCTCATTCGGACATTTGTATTTAGCGCTGTTGGGAAGTCAAGTTTTTCAAGAACATTATTTTTGGGCCTTATATAATAAAAAGGTTTCTCAAACAAAGACAATTTATGGGGAAAAAAATTCTCAAAAACATTTCAAATATTTCATCAGAGTGTGAAAGGACAAAAAGAACATCACAAATAAAGCAAACATCCATTATTTAAAATAGCCAGTAACCAACCAACCACAAGGGAAAGTGACTGGGTAAATTCAAATTCAAGTTTTTTATTGCCATTAATTTTATATGTGATTACCAAATGTTTATCTTCCATTTTAAGGGCATAAATAACAATTTAAATCAGAGTTAAGTAGGAAGAATATCATGTCTGGATAAAAGAGAGAAGATTTACCTGAAGCAGTATCTTTCCAAGAACTCTCCAAGGGTCAGATCATTCCTGCTATAAAACTCCATCGTTACAGTCCAAGGAGTTACGCAGTGATTGGGTACATTACTAGAGAGATGGGAATAGCTACAGAACTGCAGTAACAATCTCTGATGGTTGTAGATATCCAGGCAGTCTTGGCGTCGACGATACGCCTTCTCTTGGTTGCCTTTAGAGACAGTCTTAGCGTCGTCAGATTGAACTATAGCATCGGGAGGATGCAAAGGAGGAACTTGCTGGATTATGCGTCCTCCACGAGCCCGGAAGTTTGCCAAGAGACTCCGCGTTGTTTCGTCTTTTGC
Organism: Asterias rubens; assembly: GCF_902459465.1. Taxonomy (NCBI): domain Eukaryota; kingdom Metazoa; phylum Echinodermata; class Asteroidea; order Forcipulatida; family Asteriidae; genus Asterias; species Asterias rubens. The sequence continues at coordinate 481,610 of NC_047067.1, read as the reverse complement.
GTCTTCCGTGAGTTGTGAGAAGGTGAAAGGATGCGGAGGCTTGATGGTGACAGCGTTGGAGGCACGACTGCAGCGATCCACGTTACCGTAATTCGGCTCTGCCTGTTGAGTTGCTGTGTCTGCTTCGGAGACATCATGGCTGAGTCCAGGAAGCTTTGGAGACCAGTAGAATTCATCTGTAGGGAAAAAACGCCTTAGAGGAGACTCTTTACCAGCCTTACCCTCCAAGTAAGGGATGTTGAACTTCACATGAGGTGAGATTGATAGAAGCTCATCACTCAGTGCTGTATTAAATGAAGATTTAGATTTTGTAGGGACACAAAGAGTCATGTGGGCTATATCATCCAGGCTCCCCATTGAAGCGTTGTCAACTGATGCCAGCTTGTGTCTTCTCAACTCTAAGAATTTGGATTCTAGATCTTTGGTCATTGCCTCGTGGTCAAACTCTGGAACAGATCCACTTTTATGTAGACTTGTAACAGATTCCTGTGTGGCCAATTGATTACCAGCCGCTTCTTGAGGAAAATGACGATCTTTGCTGCTTCCTAAACTACTGAACATGGAATTCTCCTCATCGTCTTCGTCCGTCGGAAGCTTCTTGGGAGATGCTGACTGTTGATCAACTACATCTTCCTCGGCTTCCCGAAGCAATCGTTGCTCAATTAGAAGTGATCTGTCATTCCTTGCAACTTCCAGGCTGTCTTCATGATGATTTTCATGGTCCTGCTCTGGACCAGACGGCGGTGGTGTCTTCGCATTAGTCACTTTGGACTTCAGGAGCTTCTTCATGGAAGACATCGTTGCTCGGAAGCCCATCCTTGCCGCATCCACCTCATCTTTCATCTCTTGCTCCTCAACCTGAGACTGCTCACTGACGATATCAACCTGATCGCCCTCTCCTACCACTATTCCTGAATCCTGTACGGTTGCAAGGCCTTCACTGATGCTATCAGAGACACCTAGGGTGGGGGTCATAGCAGTGTTGGATTCAGGTGAGATGATGGTTATAGGATCAGTGTCCGTTGGTTGAGACGGAGGCTTGGCAAACTCATCCATGAGGAAGGAGATCTCAAGACGGGAGTGATACCTGGCATAGACAACGAACTGAAGAACTTTCTTCACCTTGGATATAAATATAGGTAGAAAAAAACAATTAAGTTTTCAACGGTGTGAAGATATGAAATGCTATACTCATGTTTTGAGAGAGAGAGAGAGGGGAAAAAGAAACGTGTTTCTTTAAAAATTTCAATATTTTTAGGTTGAACAAAAAGAATTTATAAGAGCGGGGGTCGCACCTGCAACCTTTAGATGAACCTGCGGGTGTTCTACCAACTGAGCTATTCATCCATAAGGATCTCCCCGCTTTGTTAATATATTTGTTTAGGGTGCCAGTCAGAAGCCATTCAACATGTAACTGCCGCAATCCAGGGATCACAACCAAGTTAATGATACAACCAGAGAAATGATGGCAGCAGAGGGAGACTACCAACATTAGGGGTCAATAGCTCAGTTACGGCAAACCAAATATATAGGACAAATCCTGGCTTGTAGCAAGGTTATAACATAGGCAGTAAATGAGTTTGAAATGTTAACAATCCAAATGTTACCTTCTTGAGTTGATGGTAGTCACCACCTCTCAGTAGAACCGAGCATCCAAGATGGCTGCGGCAACCTTCAAAGAACATTAATGTCTTGGAGAAACCTTTGGGTGAAACACAAATGGAAGTATAAGACATACATTTTGACCAACCACTATTTGAAGCTTTAGGCTTAGTATAATTATACATTATGAAATACATTATGAGCACATTCATAAATTATGTTTACAAATGACTATTTTGAATATATAAAGGCAAAAATTAAGGGGTAAAATTCGTCCAACACCAACAAAAATACATAAATCATGGCTAAGAGTCATTGACTGATGAAGTTAGGATCCAGATCCTAGAAGATTTGTAGCATATTCACCCTTGATAACTCCTTGAATTATCGATTCCAAGGAGGTTTTGGGAACAGTATCCTTAGTGCTCAAGATGTAGATCAAAAAGCCACTATTATGTTATTTGGATAAAAATAAACCAGGCAGACTTGAAACTGTCTGAACTCAAATTAAAGTCTGAAATTTCTCATCCCCGTTATATGACCCTAATATGAAAAGTCTGGTCTATATTTTGTCTTGCTTTAAGGCACTGGACATTATTGGTTATTACTCAAAATAAGTGTTAGCATAAACTCTAACTTGGTAAGGAGCAATGGAGAGCTGTTGATAGTATAAAACATTGTGAGAAACGACTCCCTCTGAAGTAACAAAGTTTTTGAGAAAGAAGTAATTTTCCACGGATTTGATTTCGAGACCTCGAAATTAGATTTTGAGGTCCCAAAATTAAGTATCTGAAAGCACACAACTTAGTGTGACAAGGGGTTGTTTTTCTTTCATCATTATCTCGCAACTTTAACGACCAATTGAGTTCAATTTTTCACAGGTTTGTTATTTTAAGCATATGTTGAGATACACCAAGTGATAATACTGGTCTTTGACAATCACCAAACGTGTTCATTGCCTTTATTTAAACTTTTGGTCTTCCTACCTTTTGGTAATTCATACTTCTGTAGATGAAACATGTGACAGTAACCCATTGGAGTATTCTGGTTGATATGATCCGTGGATGGAATCAAACTCACTTCAGTGAATCGACTCAATCGCTCCATAACAGACTGTAAATAATAAGGGTAAAAACGATGTCAAAATAAACTAGGCCAAATTTCATGGGCCTACAGGAAAGAGGCGGTTCTGATGACAACCACAGGTAAGATTAATCTTGAGTAACCTTTGTCGAGAAGGTTCGAAACGTCAAGAACAATGACGAGGAGACATACAAAGTATGTTCGAAACGTCAAAAACAATGACAAAATGTCTGCTCAATTTGAGGTCTTGATGTGATCCGTGAATGGAATCAGACTGACTTCAGTGAATCGACTCAAACGCTCCATCACAGACTGTGGGTATTAAGGGTAAAAACGGCGTCAAAATAAACTAGGCCCAATTTCATGGAGTTTTGTCTTAGAGAGGGCAAGGCCATTTTAATTTTGCAAAGGGGAATTCCATTGAGAAATTTTAAGATCTATGTGCCCATAGATCTTAAAATTCCAAGGCTAAGACCAAGGACAACAGAGCTCCATGGCCTTTAGGTAATCTAATCTAATCTTAAAAGTGAACCATAATGACTTAATAATAGGCAAGCTGCAGACCAGCCACATGAGTTGATTTGTGCGCATTACACGCACAAGATTGTATTAATATTTATAACTATGCCTCATCAGAGCTCCATGGTCTTTAGGTAACTCTAATCTTAAAAGTGAACCATAATGACTTAATAATAGGCAAGCTGCAGACCAGCCACATGAGTTGATTTGTGCGCATTACATGCACAAGATTGTATTAATATTTATTATTATGCCTCATTAAAGAAAGGTAAATAATAACAAAGTTACATAATTGACTAAAAATTAACTCACAGGTTTCATGTTGAGTACCAATGTGATGCCGTTGTGTAAGAGAAATGTCCGAGCTAGTTGTGCGACTGTCTTCTCAACAATCAGAATATTTGGCTTCAGGGACGCAATCCTTGATACACAGTTCTTCAAATACTCATGTTCCTGTCAAATATTAATACAAACAAACTCTTTACTACAGAAATTTATTTTTTACACAATTGTGAATGCTGACAAAGTTATACCTAAACAGAGTTTTTTTAAAGCAAAGATTTCAGAGCGCAAGGGGATTTATCTAGTGTTAGAACAAGATGTACACCGTAAGCGCCATTTCAGCAAGCAAATACTTTGGTAGCAGTGTTCATTGTCTGCATTGATCTATTGTTGCATCAAAAGAGCTGCTTGCTGAAATGGAGTCCAGCGCACATTTCACATACGGCCACAATTCTCCATCAGCGCTAATCGATCTTTGGATTTAATTTAATTTTTGTTGGGATTGCTGATTTAGATATTAAAACCTTTGTAATATTAAGGTATTCATCTGATAGTCCCTTAAAAACATTGATTCAGTTCCAGTTCAACCTGGCCAACAGCAAATAAATGATCAGTTTGATTGAAATAAAGAAAGCAAACTAACCTGTAAAACAATGGGATCTATTGATGAGAATTTATTCTCTACTCTTTGATGCTCGATGGCGGACTGCAAAAGGAGGATCCTGGGGTTGCTTATATCTCGCAACATCTGGAGGAAAAAAAAAGCAGAAACAAAGCCTGTTAATTCCACTATTTCAATAACCGATAAATGATTGTCTGATCTCACTTTCTTTTCACTCAAGAAACATGAATAGTGGATAATATGGTACCCTTGCATAACCCAAAATTTAAAAGAAATGTTGTCGCAACAATGGAACATTTCCTTCATTTCCATTAAAAAAACATTGAGAAATAGAATGATAGAACTTAATACTGCAAGGAAAATAATGACAAAATTTTCAACCCTTGCTAGCACAGTCTTAAACTCTTATGATTTGAACAAATCAAGATTTGATTTGATCAAGATTTGGTTCATTTAATATTGTCTTTTACAAATGTTCATCCTTTTCATTTGTGCAATCTTTTAGCTCTCCCTATGATTGTATAATGATTTCAACATTTTAGTGTGCAATTTTAATGTGTAATAATACTAATAATAATTATGGCTTCTTATATAGCGCACATGTCCGTCACCCAGTGACAATCCTGGCGCTGTAACATACAGTATTTCCTGCCAGATGTGGGACTACGCTAGAGTTACCAGGAACACCAGGGCGAACCCCTTCTCTTTTTTCGACAAGTGCACTGGGTTCTTTTACATGCGTTACAAAACACATGGGACCAACGCCTTAATGTCCCATCCGAAGGACGAAGCAATGGTTGTGTGTCTTGCTTAAGGACACAAGTGTCATGGCTGGGGATTGGAACCCACACTCTGCTGATCAGACACACCAGAATTTGTGTTTTGGTTTAGACTGAATCTTGCAGAGTTGTTGGTTTCTGGCACAGTTTTTCTGAATAGTTAACTTGACTATTGATGGATTTTCTTATTGCTCTGTCTTTTACTATTTTACTATTTCTTGTTTTTACACAGGGCCCTTAGGGTACTGATAAGGCAAACTTATCTAAATAAATAAAAACATTAACAAATAAAGAGGTACACAGAATTGAGGAATGATGTTGAACGGGATAATAAATGTAAATACAACAGAGCTGTAATTATAGAATACCTTTTTATCAGCGATGTTCTTGGTACAGATAGTTCCATTCACCAGAAGGCAATCTTTCTGAGAACCACCTGGAACCTTCTTAATGTGGACATAATGACGAATGTCCATATCATCTCCGTTCATTACATCTGGTTTAACCTACACAGAGGATAAATAAATAGTGCAGTGATGATGTTATATACATAGGGGCATAAGGTTGACTTAGTGGTTTCTTTCCCTGCCTTTCATCTTTGTGGACCCTGGTTCGAGTCCCACCTCAGACCAGAGCCTTGTATTGGGTTTTCAGTCCCTGTCTTCAGTAAACAGTTTCCTATCCATCCTGTTGTTGGCTCATTGTGCTGTTGGGTGTGTAATAAAAAAATGAAACATTTTGTTTACAATCCTTACCTGAGCACATATTATGAAACATTTTGTTTACAATCCTTACCTGAGCACATATTATGAAACATTTTGTTTACAATCCTTACCTGAGCACATATTCTCTGAGCAAGTTGTTGGATTGTCCCTGCCCAGGTCAAGTCAAGCCCTTCGGTAGTAAGTTGCTGTTCCACCAGTCTCTCTAGATGACCAGAGCTTGTCGATACCAGGGTTTCTAACGTGTCTTTCTCACCATTCTCCTGACTGACTGATTCCATGTCTAGCCAGCCGTGAGATAGAACTGGACCTCGTGTATGGGTGGAATGGTTGAGCCCAACACTGTATAAAGCTCCTAATAGTACAAATATTCAAGAAACTTTGCTGAAATGCATTTTTAAATTGGAGCTCTAAGCTTAAGGTTGTATCAAGATACCTAACCCATATCCATGTGAGTAAATTCAATGTTGGCTACATCACACTGACCACATTTATAAGAGATGTAGTTTGCTACATGAATTCACGTAGATATGGGCCAATAATAACATTGCATGATTAAATATGTTCTTATCAATATCAACAATAAAATATTGAGTTACATAACTCATTCAAACAACCAGAAAGGGTCAAAAGTCAAATCGCGATTGAGTAACAGTCAAATTGCTCATATGATATAACTTTCTTAAAGGCAGGGTCATACATTGGTTAATACTCCAAAAATTACTGACCACAAACACTTACTTTGTGAGAAGCGCTGCAGTTTGTGATATAATCTAAATTATTTTGAGAATTCCTTCCAAATTAATATGGTTTGGCTAATTTTACACCCACAACATTTCAATCTGAAAACTGATTCATTCATGATTTGTGAATGCTGACTACAGCTGAATGGTACCAACTGTCAACTCAATCGTGGATGGAATTTTGTGTGAACGTACTGTGACAGTTTTTGGCTGTTTTCGTAGTAAGTAGACACTGCATTGAGCTGAACTTCTACATTTGACGTTTATAGTAATGTATGTTTATAATGTGGCCTATAAATCAGTATTATGTTGACCAAAACCAATCTATGGCCCTACCTTTCAACAATACCCTCACTGATGAACTAGAAAGTTGGTTCACTATTTGCAGACAGTTGTCCAATAGTAATTATGCTAAAGTCTATGGTTATTAGAAAGTTGGTTCACTATTTGCAGACAGTTGTCCAATAGTAATTATGCTAAAGTCTATGGTTATTAACAAGTTGGTTCACTATTTGCAGACAGTTGTCCAATAGTAATTATGCTAAAGTCTATGGTTATTAACAAGTTGAAGATCTCTTGAAGGTTGCACAAGGTTCTTTTTCGCACTTCTCTCAAAAACTTTGTGCATACTACTGAACAAGCAAAATCACATAAAAGAAGTTCCTTCTACCTATGAAAACAATGGATCTTTTTTGTAAGAACTTCCCCTTCCTGTTCAAGCAACTATTCAAGACATGTACATGTGTGTTGACATTAAATAATCACAAGTACACTATGGGTACGTTCAGACGCAGGGTTAAACTAGTCCTTAATCCAAAAGTGCTAAACTAACCCTGCGTGGGAACGCAAAATTCTGGTCCGCGAGGGTTATTTTGACCCACTGAGCTGGGCTAAACTAAACCAAAAAAATTGGTGGACTAGCCTAACTTAGCCCAGCTTTTACGACCAACCCCCCGCTGCGAGGCCCAGTAAACCATCGTTGGAACGCAACTGACCTGCTACTTCCGGTCTATTTTAGCCCAAATGACCGCGGCAACAAAGGTGACGTCATTCCACGTGCATGATTTTAGCCCAAATGACCGCGGCAACAAAGGTGACGTCATTCCACGTGCATGGATGGATCGGCAGCGAGTATTGGATGGTGTCTGCATGAATCCATGGAGCTATACTGTAATATCTCCTTGCGTCTCTCCGCTGCCTTCCCTTTATGTTACCATTAAGTGTTGGGGCCCCGGTATTCCCCTTCGCCGAAAATGTTTGAAATGGACGTCGCACGAAAACAAGTTCTCATTTTTAGTAGCACTATTTAGTTTTTAAATTCACTTCTTCTGTGCGCAACGCTACTTTATGATAACGAACGGGTTTTGCTTTGAAGAAAGTGGCATCTAATCACAGCTAAGCTACACACACGGGATCGACAATTAAGACCAAAGTTTGGGTTCGAAAACTAGGTTGTATCTGGTTCCTGCCCTCAACAACTTTACGTAACAGTTATACGAGTACCAGACTAATGTTGAATTGAAAAACAGTTTTTAACGTAACATGAGAATGTGTGTAGGCTACGACTTCTCAATGACTAAGTTGTGATATATTTACAAAAGTTCACACTCGTAAATAATTTGAAGCTTTCAACAACAACGTGTAAATGTTTCGTTCATCGAGGGCAGTGCGGAACCGAAACTTCATCGGGCACAATAGAATTGCGTTTGTGCTGGGGCCAAGCAAGGATATGAAGTGATTTTGCCGTCTTTAAAGATGGAATACATGATGACCATGAGGTTTGTACAGACGATAGCGGATCGAAACCCTGTGGAAAACGCATGGACAATGTAACAAACCGGAGCCAGCAATGGTAAGGTTCGCCGATGCATGACCCAATAATCAACATCGTGGGCTAGTTTAGTCCGCTTGACCAGAATAAACTCACTGTGTGAACGCAAACCAATTTTGGACTAAGTCATGTTTATCTTTTGGACACCCGCGGTGCTCGGATTAAGGACTAGTTTAACCCCAGGTCTGAACATACCCTTATAAATCACTCCACTCATTGTGTCAACGGCACCCCCCCTCCCCCCCGCCCACAAAAAAGGAGTGAAAATAGGGGAAAACACCAATGAGTGACAAAGGACACAATTTTTAAAGCTTTTGGACAGTCTTGAGAACAAGCTTGAGACAAACATAAATACCACCTATTATGTACAAATATTGTTACTCTAGTGTAAGCAACTGGAACAATGCTCCTTTTTGGTACTATTCTCACTAAATGTTAATGAAAACATTAAAACGTATTTGCAACATGTCTTGGTTTTTCATTTCATTTCGAAAGATGGTCGCGTTTTTGAGATGTCGCCGAATATCCAGAGGGAATATTTCAACGCAGGAAGAATAATCCTACACAATCTGAGAAGCATTGTCTCAGATTCAAATTTCAGGCCATTTGAGCTTTTCTCTTTTTACATAACCACATAACTTCGATGTGAAATGTTTTACAAACTGCTTTATAATTTGTGGGGCGCTATATAAATGCTTACGTTATTATTATTATTATTATTATTATTATTTTAATATCGATCGCTGCTGTAGGCTTCTAATCAAAGGTTTTTGTTGCCATTCATTTTAAGAGTGTTTGCAAAACAAATACAGTCCCTTTGACTGATAACGCTGCATAAGGTCTATTATTTGATGGATAAGTTCCTAATTTGAGAAATTTAAGTGTAATTATCTCTGAACTAATATCTCCTCCTCTTATCCTTAAACATTGATGGACGAGATGAAAGCAAAGCAATGAGGAGGAGGAGGAGGAGGGGGTTAAAACTCCTCTTGCAACTTCACTTATCTTTAAAGAGTAGGTATACGTTTGGTAATCACTCTTAAAATTAAGAATTGACTATTAACAAATAAATAGTAAACTTGCGGGTACAACCATGTATTAAATCTATTTTATGTGAGTGTTGGCTCTAAAAAAAGAAGATGTGGTCTTGAGAAACAGTATAGTCGCCTAGTCTTGAGAAACAGTATACCATGTATACTCGACTAGTCTTGAGAAACAGTATACTCCGCTAGTCTTCAAGAGCAAGCAGAGTATACTGTTCAAAGCATCGAGACCACATGACTCTTTTCAGTGACAACACTCCCACAAAAGAGATTTAATAAATAGTTTCATCTGCAAATTTTCTTTTTTATTTTTTTTATTTAATCACTCCAAGAAAAGCTTCAAACACCACTCTTAAAATTAATGGCAATAAAAACTGACTTCGTTACTTTACGCATTTCGAGATTCATTTCACTTTGAAGTAGTATGGTTTATGGAAAAATAGATCACTTAAAGTTTGAATCTGAGAGACTTAACTGACAGTAACGTCTCTCAGATTGTGTAATCCAATACAGATTAATTTTCCTTCAAGGCCATAACCGCTCTAGTTGTTTGGTGATACAGTTTAGTTTTATTGTATAATATCTATATCTATAATATACAGTTTAGTTTTATTGTATAATATCTATATCTATATTATACAGTTTAGTTTTATTGCATAATATCTATATCTATATTATACAGTTTAGTTTTATTGTATAATATCTATATCTATAATATACAGTTTAGTTTTATTGTATAATATCTATATCTATAATATACAGTTTAGTTTTATTGTATAATATCTATATCTATATTATACAGTTTAGTTTTATTGTATAATATCTATATCTATATTATACAGTTTAGTTTTATTGCATAATATCTATATCTATATTATACAGTTTAGTTTTATTGCATAATATCTATATCTATATTATACAGTTTAGTTTTATTGTATAATATCTATATCTATATTATACAGTTTAGTTTTATTGTATAATATCTATATCTATAATATACAGTTTAGTTTTATTGTATAATATCTATATCTATATTATACAGTTTAGTTTTATTGTATAATATCTATATCTATAATATACAGTTTAGTTTTATTGCATAATATCTATATCTATATTATACAGTTTAGTTTTATTGCATAATATCTATATCTATATTATACAGTTTAGTTTTATTGTATAATATCTATATCTATATTATACAGTTTAGTTTTATTGTATAATAGCTTTATTAATACATGGGATTTGAGGTATTTTTTATTATTCCCACCAAAAATAACAATGCTTCAAATCCCATATTTATTTACATAGGATTAAAACAATCAATCGATTCCAAAAAGCAAATGCATACTTTCCCTTTAACTTTCACAAACGACGCTGCAGGGATTGCTTTTAGTGATTTTATTTGGAGGAGTCTTATCAGGGGGGCTCTTCAGGTTTTATCTGTCAGCATCTGACAGATGGCTTGCTCTTAAGATGTAAGGAGCCTACAGTCTGCAAAATATTAACTCCTTGTGATTGATGGACAGAATAGAGACTAAAACCTGGCAGGGTTTTTATCTGATAATGAGACAATCTATAGACCAACGCTGGCCACCACAAGAAAAACCAAGGATTGTCATTTGTGTGTACTTTTTGTAGCTTGTGCATGGTTTGTAGCTTGTGCATGGTTTGTAGCTTGTGCATGGTTTGTAGCTTGTGCGTAGGTAAAATAGAAATACAGTAGTGAGACAAATTTCTTGGAAATTTTGTCTTCACATTATGTCTACCCTATTTCATCAAAAATGCCAACTCAACCGCAAAATTCAAAAAGACAATTAAAACATATCTTTTTCAACATTAATAAATTTATTGCACTGGATGTGACTATATCAATAATTTATTTCCTTTGCTTGTTGACTATTGCAGATGCTGTGATTTAGTTTACTAAGGAGAGAGTGTTTAATAGCGGATTATTATCTACATTTAGTGAAACCAACACCATTTCTTGTCATAATTTGTTTGGCCCCGATCCCCCGATCAATCTTGGCTCCCATTGCATGGTCTGCACTTCAGCTGGGTGGTTTCGATTAATATAAATACTCAGGCTTTGAATTAACCAACAGCACCCACAATTGTCGCGGTGCCCTGTGCTTTTGCTCTGGTGCCCTTTGCAGAGCTCAAAGAAAAATATTTTTGTTCCTAATAGAGTGGTTGCATGCTGTGGCGTGTTTGATCCACTCAGCCCGAATTATCCAATAATTATCTTTGTGTGTAAAACATCCGCAAGTAAATGGGCTTGGGTTGTAAACGACACCAATTACCCAAAGCAAACAAGTCACAGATTGAGAGTGCTGGCAAAACACAAACGTGACTGGTTTAATAATCACAAAGTATATGAGGAAATTGTTATCTTACTTAATGCATGTACTTTATCACACAGACGCAGACGGCTAAATAACCACCTTAATTTATCAGAACTTACTAAGTCTAAAAGACAAGGAGCACATCTGAAGGAGTCAACTAGGGCAAAAGATAAAAGCCACAAAACCTTTAACAAAAGGAGAATAAAGAGGAAAACTTAGTTCTGTAAATCATTGACAGAATCGCTAATCCAGGAAACTTTCAAGTTATTAGTCAATGAAAGTTAATGAGAAATATATACACTCCGATTCAAACAACCCAATCCATTGGTTGATGTCGACCTCATAGTTTCCATGTGTGCAATTATGCTTCATCAATGTTCCTTAGCTTGCTGCCACATCTGGTTCCCTTTCTTTCTAGAACATCATGTAAGGGTTTACACGAACATTCAACAAACAAAGACTCTCAAGAATGGAACGCGGTCTCATTTAAGATTCAACGTGAAGAGGCCGTGAAGGTTGAAGTTTGAATGAACATGCAAAAACCTTGTAGTCTCTGATTAGAGAGGCAGAAATTGGACACGTTTGAATGGACATTAGAAAAACCTCATAGTTTCTGTGTGGAGAGAAAAAGGAAAAGTTTGTTGTTTCTGTGTGGAGAGGCACAGATTGGACAAGTTCGAATGGCGTTGGAAAAAACCCTACGTTTCTGTGTGGATAGGCAGACAAGGATACCTTTTAGTTTCTGAGTGGACATGCAGAGATGGGACAAGTGCGAATGGACATTAAGAAACCTCCTATAAACTCTGTGTCGAGAGGCAAAGATGGGAAACGTTTGAATGGACATTAGGAAAACCTCACAGTTTCTGTTTGGAGAGGCAGACAAGGAAAACCTTGTAGTTTCTGTGTGGAGAGGCAGAGATGGGACACGTTTGAATGGACATTAAGAAACCTCCTATAATTTCTGTGTGGAGAGGCAGAGATGGGACACGTTTGAATGGACATTAGGAAAAACCTAAGAGTTTCTGTGTGGAGAGGCAGACAAGGAAAACCTTGCAGTTTCTGTGTGAACATGGTAAATAGGCAGAGATTACACAAGTTTGAATAGACATTAAGAAAAACTCCTTGAGAGGCAGAGGGCAGGAAAGCTCTTAATTTCAAAATGATGAGGCAGAATGATCTGACTGCATTGTACACATACCATTCACTGTAAATACTGATTTCAGAATGTGTAATGTAAACTGTACTAACGTAAATCTCACCATGGATTATATTGATAACCTCACTGGGTGTTACTTTAGTTTAGATATTGGCGTTCTCATTGAAGTTACAGTGCAAGCGATTCTCTTTGTATTTGGATTGATCGGCAATGTCTTTGTATTGATCGCAATTGCAACAACCCGGAAGCTTCAGACCACTACGAACATGTTCATCTGCAATCTGACCGTACTGGATTTCATATCCTGCGCATTTCTCATGCCAGCCCATATGGTCGGGACGCTTTGTCACGCCTGGCCGCTTGGCGATACCTCCTGCTTCATCATCGGACATCTGACTTGGTATTTGACCTGTCTCTCATTGTTCACTCTTGCTGTCATAGCAACGAGTCGCTACCTTCTCGTTGCTCAGACCGTTAACTCTTTCAGTCATATCTGCAGTAGTAAGAATGTCATCATCTGTCTTCTACTAGTCTGGGGGTCTGGTGTTGTTATCTACTTCCTCCCAGTCACCCTCATGATCAACTCTAATCATCTTACTGTTGCCTTCTCCCCAGAGTTCTTAAGCTGTAATATAATGGTCTTTCCCGACTCGGTTGGTACCATATCAAGTCTTTCCTTGTTTTTGCTACTGCCTTTACTGCTCTTTATCGTGGTAGGATGCATTTGGATTCCGATACAGTTCATCTTGACCTTCTGCACGGTTAGGCGAAGCAAGCGTCGCATCAAGCCCAACGTCAGGGCGTTCAGGTCCCCAAGTCACAGCCCTCTAGTCAGAGTAGGGCTTACGAAAGAAGAAATACGTCTAACGAAAATCCTGCTTCTTATCTACATCATCTTCATCTCAATGTGGCTCCCTCTAGTGTTGAACATTGCACTAACCATGGTCTTCATGGTTCCGTCTAAGGGCGTCCAACGACATACCTATTCAGTGTTCCTGGCTGGATCAGCTTTGAATCCTTACGTTTACACATGGTTTAATCCTAAATTCCGCTCAGCATTCAAACAGCTCTCAGTAAAACTCTGCTCGTTGTGTAAACGCAGAAGAAATCAAGTTATCGTATTGACTTAAACTAAGAACAGTAGGCCAAGCAGAAGAAATCAAGTTATCGTATTGACTTAAACTAAGAACAGTAGGCCAAACAGAAGAAATCAAGTTATCGTATTGACTTAAACTAAGAACAGTAGGCCAAGCAGAAGAAATCAAGTTATCGTATTGACTTAAACTAAGAACAGTAGGCCAAACAAGTTGTAAGTTTTCTTTTCATTTTATGAGGTGAAAAGTAAAGGTAAAAGGAATTTAAATGGTTACATTGATTTAACGTCCTAAAACAAACTTGTTTGTGTAAATGAAGAAAAAATCAAGTTTGATTGACAACAACCTTAGTAAAGTAACTAAACATGCTGCAGGTCTACTTGCTTATTAACATGCTGCAGGTCTACTTGCTTATTAACATGCTGCAGGTCTACTTGCTTATTAACATGCTGCAGGTCTACTTGCTTATTAACATGCCGCAGGTTTACTTGCTTATTAACATGCTGCAGGTCTACTTGCTTATTAACATGCTGCAGGTCTACTTGCTTATTAACATGCTGCAGGTCTACTTGCTTATTAACATGCTGCAGGTCTACTTGCTTATTAACATGCTGCAGGTCTACTTGCTTATTAACATGCTGCAGGTCTACTTGCTTATTAACATGCTGCAGGTCTACTTGCTTATTAACATGCTGCAGGTCTACTTGCTTATTAACATGCTGCAGGTCTACTTGCTTATTAACATGCTGCAGGTCTACTTGCTTATTAACATGCTGCAGGTCTACTTGCTTATTAACATGCTGCAGGTCTACTTGCTAATTAATAGCTCAGTTGGTGTAGTGCTGGAATGTTAATCTAGACGTCATAGGTTAAGTTTCCCTTTGGTTTGTTTACTCAATTAAAAATGATTTTTGGGGTTGAACAAAGAATTGACTAGAGTGGGATTCGAACCAACGACCTCCGGATTAACGTGCCGGCGCTCTACCAACTGAGCTTTCTAGCCCTATATTGGCAGTGTCCCTATTTTGTCAATATCTTTGTGCGAAAATTTTCCCAGTCAGTTTCCCTTGTGGTTTTTATTGATATCAATTAAAAATTCTCAACAATTGGACAGGAAGTTTTGGTAAAATAATAACTCATGCTTCCCTGAACATTAACCTAATTTTATGACTGATATTTTGAAGAAGAGACAAAATGCCTAAAGACTGTAATAGTAACATTTTTGTAATGAGTCAACAAGAGGTAGCTGGGCTGCATCCTAAACACCTTAACATAGGAATAATTAGTTGGGAAGTAATTTTTAAGAGGACACCATTTTCCTAGGGGACACCATAGATACACTTTAACAGGCATTAAACATGTACTCAGTTTGCAAAACTCCTTTGTAATACCGCAATTTATGTTTAAGCCTTTAAGAGATCATAGCCATTTTCACAGGACTCAGGAAAGTACTGAGTATACAGTGCTAACACACATTGTTGATGGGTAAAAACCAAAATTAATATGCCTGTATGTAGTTTTCTTGCATCAATGATGAAATACATAAAGAAAATTGTTTCGCATCACATGAATTTGTTTCACATACACTCTGAAGCGGTAAAAAATACAGTGAATTTACTTTTTTGCTTAAAGTCGCCTGACCGTTTCTTCTTTCGGCATGTTAAGTTAGGTTGCGTTAATTTGAATTGAAGAAAATAAGAGACTGCACTATGACCCATGTTCATGACTTTACTTGAAACACAAGTATGACATTCACAAGTCAAATACTACAACTCTGTTTTGCTTCCTGCACATTAAGATCCTCTTGTAAGCTTGACGAAAGTGAGGATTGAGCCCTGCATACAAGCAAGGATTGATAGAAGAATTAGTCAAGACAAGTAGCAATGATAACCTCTCCAGGGCAACTGGTACCATGTAGTCATGTTTGAAAAAGTGCATTATCAGGAGTGGGAACCAGCACACCATCATAACAACGTAAATAGTCACCATTATTTTGGTCAGGCGGATTTCCTCCGGACGTATTATGCGCTGGCGTAGGTTTGCATCCGAGTGGACACCAAGCTGAGACAATCTCTGGGCATCTTGGATGCGTTTCTTGCTGGCTCGTACGGTGCAGAACGTCAGCCAATACAGTAGGGGATTAGGGATCATTGAAACCACTATAATATAGAACGTCAATCCATTGACATACCAGTAGGTTACAAAGTCTGTGTTGTCCGCGTAGCACATGCGTAAACCAACGTCATATCGGATTTTTGAGAAACCCAGTTCTTGAAGAAAGATCAGCAATATGGAGCTACCCCATAAGGCAATCAAGAAAGCCGTCACAACTCTGCGATTACAAAACCTCTGGTAGGATTGCCATGGATAGGATACCAGGCAGTACCGGTTACCAGCGATTGCCGTTAGCGTCATTAATGATATCCCAATGGAAAGCAAGAAGAGATAGAATATGCAGCGACACCAAAACGGGTTGTACGGCCATCCTTCATAAATCTGCGACACCAGCGTTAGCGGAATGATGAGAATATTGACCGATAGATCGGCCACGCTTAGATTGACGATGAAAGCGTAGGACGTGTTGCGTAACCGGGGTGATATTGCAATAGAGATGATTACAAGAGTGTTACCGATGAGTCCAACAATGGCTAGAAGTAACATATAAATAATCATAACAACTAATGCGGGTAGATCCACCATAAAACTGGACTGAGTAGGGACGACGGTACTTCCCTCAAAGGCCTCAGTCATGTTTTGGGTCAAAATCTCTGCCATGTTTCTTTCCCTTTCACAGCAATCAAGAAGATGTTGGCACTGAATATGTTAGACGGTCAGCCTAGCTGAAGAGATTGACAATGTTTAAATGTAGAGCCCCCTAATAAATGCCGGTACTGTCTTCATTACACCTACACAGTCAACAAAGTTTACCAAAGATCGTGATTCTGAGCTGGCGTCATTTACATAAATGTACACAGAGTAAGACTGGCTGTTAAGTCTTGTATATCCTAAACTGGTAATCAGTACAAATAGACACAAACATTGAGCACCTTGCTTCACACACAAACTGTATCAGCTTAATAAAGCAAGAGCTATGAATAAGTAACTAGATATGATAGCAACGTGTGAAATGACTTGTTTGGTTTATCAACCATGTCAACCTTCTAATGATTGCAACTTCGAGGCTAACAGTTTACAGACACAAACTGACATGATAGCCCTGTCTAAACACAAACAAGTTAAGATTGTATCCTCACCAGGCATGGGAACTGGTTATGTTTTAAAAACCTGACAAATAGAAAATAACCCCAACTGAGCCATAGGCCTGTCGGTAGAAGGCGAGGAACGCTTTTAGTCCAGGGGTCTGGGCTCCCTTTCAGAAAGCTGCTAGCACTTCCCCATTTTTCATTGACTGAAGATGTAGTCTTTTAGGTGAATGCGTTCCTTCTCTTGTCTTAATGTGTAAACAGACTTGTAATGAAGACTAATCTTTTAGATTTATCAGTGTCCCTGTCTTCATTCGTGCCTGTCTTGACATTAAAGGGATAGCTGCAGCCCTGAAAGTACATGGCCTCTGTTCTGAATTGAAATTATTAAGTCGGCCAAGCATCCTAAAGGGCAATTCCATGGTCAGTTGCATTACATTTCTCTGTGTCATTTCTTGATCTTGGTGCTAGTAGTTCTATGTGAGACATTATTTCCACTATGTTTATAGACTGGTTTGTACTTGACACCCAAGGCTTTGAATTGATGATATTAGAAATGTTGTGTGCTTTGTACTCTGGATGTTATAACGTTGTAAAAAGCGGTTAGTCGCATTACACAAAAAGGACATGGAAAAAATACACTAGTCCCAATTCAAAAGTTTCCTCAAACTAAAAAACTTTTGAAAGTTTTATTACATGTAACACACAACTCTTACACATGAGTATCGAACAGGATACTTATAATTGGTCAGCAACTTGAACTTTTAGGTATACATGGCAAAACCATGGTCAGTCGCATTATGGTAAGTCGCATTACAGTGTTCCTGTCCATTTAACCAAGCCAACATGGAGCCCAAGTTGAGTTTTCATTTGGCAACATTGGGTTCATTCCTTGTCAAAAACTAAGAATAAACTGATTTCATATGTTAGCTATAACTTCTAAGTGGAATGAAAGGTGTGTCAAAAAAATTGATTTTGTTTGTGTCATGTCCATGTTTGCTTAGAATTGACCTAAAGGAAACATCTCAACAACTTTCAAAATTTCTGACGTAAATAGGGGAAATCCATCCAGTCAGGTAGGGACTGAAAACCCAAACCAAATGAAATGTGCTGATCCGGGCTCAAACCGGGGTCCACACAGGTAATAGGCAGGAACAGAAAACCCTGAAACAACCTGCTGCAAAAGTACAGCACCATAGTTGTCTATGAGCTACTTTCAAGTGTTAAAACATGGTTTCTTATGGAATATAAGTTCACTTGTTCATAGTACTTGAGAGCATCTTTGAAGATCATCAAGTTCAGTTTTAATTTGTAATAAAAGGTCATTCTTGTAAGTATAAGAAAAAAAACACAAAGACTCAAAACCACTCCTTAACACTGCACATGTATTTGGTTGTAGAAACAACCCTCACGTCCTACATCAGTTGAATTTAAAGGGAATATGATAACAAAAACTGAAATGTAAATGATTGGCATCAGTCTAAATAAAGCTTGATCCAAAATTAAATAAATCACCTGGAGTGACAGTATTCTTTGGATAAGATTACACTTTTGTCCCTCCTCAATCAGCTGACGTAATACAGATAAGTTTGTATCAATATCAACAAGATAATCAATATTGTAAAGTTCACATCTGCCACTCAAACTTGAAACTATGACATATAGGGAGTTAAAAGTCAGTCATCTTGCTTTGTTGCTAGAACCACAGTCAATACAACGAGAACAGAGCTCGCACTCTGGCATTTATTATTTTGGGCCCAATGTCATAGAGCTGCTTAAAGGCAGTGGACACTATTGGTAACTACTGAAAATAATTATTAGCATAAAACCTCACTTGGTAACGAGTAATGGGCAGAGGTTGATGGTATAAAACATTGTGAGAAACGGCTCCCTCTGAAGTGACGTAGTTCTCAAGAAAGAAGTAATTTTTAACGAATTTGATTTCTAGACCTCAGATTTAGAATTTGAGGTCTCGAAATCAAGCATCTGAAAGCACACGACTTCGTGTGACAAGGGTGTTTTTTACTTCATTCATATCTTGCAATTTCGACGACCAATTGAGCTCAATTTTCCACAGGTTTGTTATTTTATGCATATGTTTAGATACACCAGGTGAGAAGACTGGTCTTTGACAATTGTCCACTGTCTTTAAGCAGAAAATGTTGCTCAACAATTTTCTGCTATACAAAAATGAGCAGGAAACCAGTCACAAAGTGTACGTGCCACATATTAGTTTGGCTGGTATTTTTGATTCTGGTTAGAATAATTGTGATGCGCTTAGCTACTGTTTTGTGCATAAGCAATTCTATGATGTTGTTTGATTGATCTGCTTACCGTTTGGGAAGACTTCTCCAATTCCTGGTAGGGCGCCCTCTTGGTCCCAATTTCCAGATGGTTCTCTTTGAAGATTCTCCATAGAAGCTGTAAGGAGAGGAGGGGGAAAAAGAAGACAAGTCTTTATATTTTTACTTCAAATTAACAAAATTTGTAAAAAAGTGTTTACAAAAGGACTGATTTGCGATTCCAAATCGTGTGTATGCCATAAATGACAGTGTCTTAAAAAAAGAAGTTTTTTTTTATGCTACCAAAGTAGAAAGATTATCATGCCTGCATTTAAATGAAAATAACTCAGGGGAGCTTAGAACAGTCTAGATTGTAGGATGGAGGAAAATATGGACTAGACAAAAAGTTCCAAAGAGATGCAGTACGTGGAATAAAGCTGTTGAAGTGGCTCTTTGTTTTACATCTCAACAAAGTTGGTGTATGGGTGAGAACAAGCAGAAAGCCTGGTTTCAAGCTCAAACGACCCGATGGCAACACTAGCGGTACATTTACCATGAACACAATTTGTGTAAAAGATAGAGGCTGGCTCCAGGTCTTAAGTGGGAAAGAGGTTGTAACACGGTTTATAAAAATCATATTTGATACACAAGAAAGAGAACAAAAATACAACCCCTCTCATGTTCACCTCTTTTAAGAAATGTAGGTTATAAATCATGCCAAATTAAGATATCAAAATAATTCACATTAACAGAAATAAATCACACCAAACTAATTTTGCTGAAAATATGCATATGAAAATTTACATCAATTACAATTTTTCTAGTTCAATACCAAAGACAATCATACACTGCTTTGAAAAACAAATTGCTGAATTTTTGAATAAATTTTCAAAAATAAATAAAGAAGATAGGTTTGTAGGATGACTTTCCAACCTTTATTGCTACTGAGAGGGGAACCAGTGAAGAAATCTGTTGAAGGGCGCCGGCCACGGTTCCACTGATCGATCAGATCGCCAGACGTCAGTCGTCTGTGCCTCTTGACGAAATCGGGCTTGTCCTCCGAGTCGCTGGAGGTTAATTTCGCTACATTCACATGCAAAAGAAATATTTACTTGAAAGAAAAGGACGGAAATGTTTCCATGCGAAGTAGATTACGAGGGAGTGTAATCAGGGTGTACTCCGGTAAATAGCGAATGAATCAAGTAGAGGAGGGTCATTCATAATTTATAGGCCCTCAAACATTTCTGTAAATGACAAGGTTAATACTTAGGAATTGTTGAGGCATGTAAGGATGTTCTCTTAATTTGAGGTGATTTCTCTAAGTTAGGTCTAGAAAATTGTTCCTTTTTGCTCACAAGTGTAGGACCCCTCTCTCAAGATTGTTGCTCTCCTGACTGGCAATAAGTACTTGTGTGGCATAGTTTTGTCTTTCTTTGTGGGACCCTAGACTACTTCTCTAAATGGAAGAGAAAATTTAAGTGCACATGTTTTATTTGAAAGGAGCGAGGGACTTCAAACTTTCATAATCTGTTTTTGTATTTTTTGAATATTTATCATAAATGATTGGTTGTACATGACTTTCTTGACAATGCACTCAGATGGACAATCATAAAGCTGCCTGGAAAAATAAAAAATGCAAACAATTGAGCCCAATTTCAAGGATATGCTTCATGCAAACGAGAAATCAGAGTTAAAAAAGTACTAGCAGAAACATTCATGCTTACCTACATATTTTAAAGGATTAAACAAAAATTGTTTGCTTTTGTGTATGCATATTTAATTTTACTTAGCTTTCTTCGCTTACACGGCTAGCACTTTAGCACGGTTATATGGAGCTAATTCTATAAGTGAAATGGTAATCACAAGTACAGAATTCCCCCATAGCAGAACTATGAAATGGGCTCAGTTCTGCTTAGCAGTAATAGGCTACCAGCTTATACTTCTACCAGTTTACTTCTCTCAGTTTTGATTAGGATGAAAATTTTGTTCAGCACATTTTGTTTATATTTTGTTGTTTGCAGTTTTAGGCAGCCGTGGATTACTAAGAAGACAAGAAACCTCGTGGGTGTCGGTATAAAACAAACCTGGGTGTCCTTTTGGAGATAAGACAACCATGTACATGTAGAGTGAAAGACGTTGAAATAGTTTCTACTTCACCTCAAATATAAATATAAGGCTGTGGCCATTTCTATGATTCTGTTTTTGTGCATATGAGAAAACTCCACTTCATAAAAAGTACATTCTGGAGAAATGGATATAAATGAAAACAACCGTGAAATCAGGAAAACTCCTGTGGATGAAATGGGCCTAGAAAACAGTACATGCCATGCTGAAAATGATGGCATTCGGCAATCAAGAAAACAATACATCACTACGTAACTAACCGAGCCCGTCATCGTCTGTCAGGTTTCCTTTGTCTTCTTGATCGATCTCTCTAAACCAAACAGGTTCCATGTTGTCCTCCATAGTGTTTATTTCTCCTTCCTCCGTCAAGCTTACATCTAAATCTTTAGATGACGTTGTTGTGAGTGCAGTCTGTTGTGAAAAAAGTACATCGGTTTAATAAAGGCAGAGTTAAACTTTTTATTTATTTTTTCATTTTTCAAAAAATAATTCTGTCCAATAGAAATTTGAATCTACAAGCAGAACCTCCCCCCCCAATTAAAGCCTTGTCAACTCTATGGTATCACATTATGTCTGAAATGAAGCTGTGTCTGTTCCTACGGTAAGTAATTGTTATTTCAGCATGCAGTAATCACATCCTACAAAACCTCACAAACAGTAACTTTGAGAAGTTCAGACTCTCAAAGTTAAGTATGACAGTTCATAGTAATGTCATGTATACAAATATTGACTGTTTCAAATGCTATGGTTAAAACTTTAAACTAAAACTCGGTTTTTTACTTCCTATGAATGCAACAACAACAACAAGATTCTTACTTTGCCAGCGCGGTATAGTGCATACTTCCTATGAATGCAACAACAACAACAACAACAAGATTCTTACTTTGCCAGTGCGGTATAGTGCATACTTCCTATGAATGCAACAACAACAACAACAAGATTCTTACTTTGCCAGCGCGGTATAGTGCATACTTCCTATGAATGCAACAACGACAACAACAACAAGATTCTTACTTTGCCAGCGCGGTATAGTGCATACTTCCTATGAATGCAACAACAACAACAACAACAAGATTCTTACTTTGCCAGCGCGGTATAGTGCATACTTCCTATGAATGCAACAACGACAACAACAACAACAAGATTCTTACTTTGCCAGCGCGGTATAGTGCATACTTCCTATGAATGCAACAACAACAACAACAACAACAACAAGATTCTTACTTTGCCAGCGCGGTATAGTGCATACTTCCTATGAATGCAACAACAACAACAACAACAAGATTCTTACTTTGCCAGCGCGGTATAGTGCATACTTCCTATGAATGCAACAACGACAACAACAACAAGATTCTTACTTTGCCAGCGCGGTATAGTGCATACTTCCTATGAATGCAACAACAACAACAACAAGATTCTTACTTTGCCAGCGCGGTATAGTGCATACTTCCTATGAATGCAACAACGACAACAACAAGATTCTTACTTTGCCAGCGCGGTATAGTGCATACTTCCTATGAATGCAACAACAACAACAAGATTCTTACTTTGCCAGCGCGGTATAGTGCATACTTCCTATGAATGCAACAACGACAACAACAACAACAAGATTCTTACTTTGCCAGCGCGGTATAGTGCATACTTCCTATGAATGCAACAACGACAACAACAACAAGATTCTTACTTTGCCAGCGCGGTATAGTGCATACTTCCTATGAATGCAACAACAACAACAACAAGATTCTTACTTTGCCAGCGCGGTATAGTGCATACTTCCTATGAATGCAACAACAACAACAAGATTCTTACTTTGCCAGCGCGGTATAGTGCATACTTCCTATGAATGCAACAACGACAACAACAACAACAAGATTCTTATTTTGCCAGCGCGGTATAGTGCATACTTCCTATGAATGCAACAACAACAACAACAACAAGATTCTTACTTTGCCAGCGCGGTATAGTGCATACTTCCTATGAATGCAACAACAACAACAACAACAAGATTCTTACTTTGCCAGCGCGGTATAGTGCATACTTCCTATGAATGCAACAACAACAACAACAACAAGATTCTTACTTTGCCAGCGCGGTATAGTGCATACTTCCTATGAATGCAACAACAACAACAACAACAACAACAAGATTCTTACTTTGCCAGCGCGGTATAGTGCATACTTCCTATGAATGCAACAACAACAACAACAACAAGATTCTTACTTTGCCAGCGCGGTATAGTGCATACTTCCTATGAATGCAACAACAACAACAACAACAAGATTCTTACTTTGCCAGCGCGGTATAGTGCATACTTCCTATGAATACAACAACAACAACAAGATTCTTACTTTGCCAGCGCGGTATAGTGCATACTTCCTATGAATGCAACAACAACAACAACAAGATTCTTACTTTGCCAGCGCGGTATAGTGCATACTTCCTATGAATGCAACAACAACAACAACAACAAGATTCTTACTTTGCCAGCGCGGTATAGTGCATACTTCCTATGAATGCAACAACAACAACAACAACAAGATTCTTACTTTGCCAGCGCGGTATAGTGCATACTTCCTATGAATGCAACAACAACAACAAGATTCTTACTTTGCCAGCGCGGTATAGTGCATACTTCCTATGAATGCAACAACAACAACAACAACAAGATTCTTACTTTGCCAGCGCGGTATAGTGCATACTTCCTATGAATGCAACAACAACAACAACAAGATTCTTACTTTGCCAGCGCGGTATAGTGCATACTTCCTATGAATGCAACAACAACAACAACAACAAGATTCTTACTTTGCCAGCGCGGTATAGTGCATACTTCCTATGAATGCAACAACAACAACAAGATTCTTACTTTGCCAGCGCGGTATAGTGCATACTTCCTATGAATGCAACAACAACAACAAGATTCTTACTTTGCCAGCGCGGTATAGTGCATACTTCCTATGAATGCAACAACAACAACAACAACAAGATTCTTACTTTGCCAGCGCGGTATAGTGCATACTTCCTATGAATGCAACAACAACAACAACAACAAGATTCTTACTTTGCCAGCGCGGTATAGTGCATACTTCCTATGAATGCAACAACGACAACAACAACAAGATTCTTACTTTGCCAGCGCGGTATAGTGCATACTTCCTATGAATGCAACAACAACAACAACAACAACAACAACAAGATTCTTACTTTGCCAGCGCGGTATAGTGCATACTTCCTATGAATGCAACAACAACAACAACAACAACAACAACAAGATTCTTACTTTGCCAGCGCGGTATAGTGCATACTTCCTATGAATGCAACAACAACAACAAATACAAGATTCTTACTTTGCCAGCGCGGTATAGTGCATACTCGTCCCAGAAGGTGTGGTCGTGACTTGTGGCACTCTGCAGCCATTTAGCATCCAGTAAGGCTTGACCAATCGCTACAGCCTGTAGTCTGTTTAAAAAAAAATAATAATAATAAGAGCACCGAACTCAAACTCTGGTGCTTCTGATCAGCAGAGTGTGGGTTCCAATCCCCTGCCGTGACAATTGTGTCCTTAAGCAAGACACTTAACCATTGCTTCGTCCTTCGGAAGGGACGTAAAGTCGTTGGTCCCATGTGTTGTGCAACGCATGTAAAAGAACCCAGTGCACTTATCGAAAAGAGAAGTGGATCGCCCCGGTGTTCCTGGTTGTGGCTGCTGTATGCGTTGTAGCACCTAGTAAACCCTTATAAGGTGCTACATAAATGGGTCTCAGATCTCATCACTGCAATAACCTATCTTTCTGAAAGTTTGACACTACAATTAACACAACTTTGTGGTCCTTGCTCTACAGTTTGATGGTCTTGTAATAAATTCTTTGTTTTCTTTTGTTTTTATTTTCATACAGTCAATTCATTAAAGCCTCAGAAACCACAGGCAAACTTAGTATTCACTGTTCAGCAAATGCAAACTTTTACTTTTTTTTGATAAGCATTTGGGCATCTTAGTCGCCCAGGCCAAGCCAGTATATGGTATATTTTAACCTGTCACCAATTTTGAAAATGTATATTCAGTACGAGATTTAAGCCAAAGACTAAGCGGTTGTTTTGGAATTGAAATAGAACCAACCTGTGTGTTGCTTTGTCTTTCAGTAGCAACCAGTCTACAAGCTCGCTGCTCACTATGCAATCATTGTACGTCCGTAGACGGATAAGGGTGAAAGATGAAGCCAAAGGCTACGCAAACGACTAAGCTATGGTTTTCACGAGGACATAGGACCAACCTGTGTGTTGCTTCGTCTTTCAGTAGCAACCAGTCTACAAGCTCATTGCCTACTATGCAATCATTGTACGTCCGTAGACGGATAAGGGTGAAAGATGAAGCCAAAGGCTACGCAAACGACTAAGCTATATGGTTTTCACAAGGACATAGGACCAACCTGTGTGTTGCTTTGTCTTTCAGTAGCAACCAGTCTACAAGCTCGCTGCTCACTATGCAATCATTGTACGTCCGTAGACGGATAAGGGTGAAAGATGAAGCCAAAGGCTACGCAAACGACTAAGCTATGGTTTTCACGAGGACATAGGACCAACCTGTGTGTTGCTTCGTCTTTCAGTAGCAACCAGTCTACAAGCTCACTGCCTACTATGCAATCATTGTACGTCCGTAGACGGATAAGGGTGAAAGATGAAGCCAAAGGCTACGCAAACGACTAAGCTATATGGTTTTCACAAGGACATAGGACCAACCTGTGTGTTGCTTCGTCTTTCAGTAGCAACCAGTCTACAAGTTCACTGCCTACTATGCAATCATTGTACGTCCGTAGACGGAAACGATGAAAGATGAAGCCAAAGGCTACGCAAACGACTAAGCTATGGTTTTCACAAGGACATAGGACCAACCTGTGTGTTGCTTTGTCTTTCAGTAGCAACCAGTCTACAAGCTCACTGCCTACTATGCAATCATTGTACGTCCGTAGACGGAAACGATGAAAGATGAAGCCAAAGGCTACGCAAACGACTAAGCTATGGTTTTCACGAGGACATAGGACCAACCTGTGTGTTGCTTCGTCTTTCAGTAGCAACCAGTCTACAAGCTCACTGCCTACTATGCAATCATTGTACGTCCGTAGATGGATAAGGGTGAAAGATGAAGCCAAAGGCTACGCAAACGACTAAGCTATGGTTTTCACAAGGACATAGGACCAACCTGTGTGTTGCTTTGTCTTTCAGTAGCAACCAGTCTACAAGTTCACTGCCTACTATGCAATCATTGTACGTCCGTAGACGGAAACGATGAAAGATGAAGCCAAAGGCTACGCAAACGACTAAGCTATGGTTTTCACAAGGACATAGGACCAACCTGTGTGTTGCTTTGTCTTTCAGTAGCAACCAGTCTACAAGCTCACTGCCTACTATGCAATCATTGTACGTCCGTAGACGGAAACGGTGATTCTGAAACATAATGTCGTTGTTTGGATGCTGGATGAGAAGCCACAGTTGCCGTAATTGTGCAGAATCCTGTACAAAATAAACATATAGCACATTAACATATCTAGAAAACAATCTGTCAGAAAGCGTTCAACAAATCTTGTTTCTTCTGTTAATTCCCTTTTGATCCAAGATTTTTCTCACACATCATTTTGTGCAAGCCTTACAAGTCAAGTTTGTACAATGTCTTAGTTTGTTTGTGACTCAGAATAAGGTCATCTAGATCAAAGACAACTGTGGTCTATGTGTGTATTGTTTTTGTGATTTTGTTTGTCAGTAACCAACCCAGTCATTACCTCCTGTGAAGACCAGCTCCCTGCATTATCATTACTCAATTGTTACTATTATATTATTAGCCATGTGGGTGACAGAGAAAGGGACTTAATGGGTTGGTAAAAGAAAAGTAATGAATATCATCAAATGATCGCATCAATGAGAACTAAGCCTTTTACTCTTCTTACAAGATCAAATGATCACATCAATGAGAACAAAGCCTTTTACTCTTCTTACAAGATCAAATGATCGCATCAATGAGAACAAAGCCTTTTACTCTTCTTACAAGATCAAATGATCGCATCAATGAGAACAAACCCTTTTACTCTTCTTACAAGACCAAATGATCGCATCAATGAGAACAAAGCCTTTTACTCTTCTTACAAGATCAAATGATCGCATCAATGAGAACAAAGCCTTTTACTCTTCTTACAAGATCAAATGATCACATCAATCAGAACAAAGCCTTTTACTCTTCTTACAAGATCAAATGATCGCATCAATGAGAACAAAGCCTTTTACTCTTCTTACAAGATCAAATGATCGCATCAATGAGAACAAAGCCTTTTACTCTTCTTACAAGATCAAATGATCGCATCAATGAGAACAAAGCCTTTTACTCTTCTTACAAGATCAAATGATCGCATCAATGAGAACAAAGCCTTTTACTCTTCTTACAAGATCAAATGATCGCATCAATGAGAACAAAGCCTTTTACTCTTCTTACAAGATCAAATGATCGCATCAATCAGAACAAAGCCTTTTACTCTTCTTACAAGATCAAATGATCGCATCAATGAGAACAAAACATTTTACTCTTCTTACAAGATCAAATGATCACATCAATGAGAACAAAGCCTTTTACTCTTCTTACAAGATCAAATAATCGCATCAATGAGAACAAAGCCTTTTACTCTTCTTACAAGATCAAATGATCACATCAATGAGAACAAAGCCTTTTACTCTTCTTACAAGATCAAATGATCGCATCAATGAGAACAAACCCTTTTACTCTTCTTACAAGATCAAATGATCGCATCAATGAGAACAAAGCCTTTTACTCTTCTTACAAGATCAAATGATCGCATCAATGAGAACAAAGCATTTTACTCTTCTTACAAGATCAAATGATCGCATCAATGAGAACAAAGCCTTTTACTCTTCTTACAAGATCAAATGATTGCATCAATGAGAACAAAGCCTTTTACTCTTCTTACAAGATCAAATGATCGCATCAATGAGAACAAAGCCTTTTACTCTTCTTACAAGACCAAATGATCGCATCAATGAGAACAAAGCCTTTTACTCTTCTTACAAGATCAAATGATCGCATCAATGAGAACAAAGCCTTTTACTCTTCTTACAAGATCAAATGATCGCATCAATGAGAACAAAGTCTTTTACTCTTCTTACAAGATCAAATGATCGCATCAATGAGAACAAAGCATTTTACTCTTCTTACAAGATCAAATGATTGCATCAATGAGAACAAAGCCTTTTACTCTTCTTACAAGATCAAATGATCGCATCAATGAGAACAAAGCCTTTTACTCTTCTTACAAGATCAAATGATCGCATCAATGAGAACAAAGCCTTTTACTCTTCTTACAAGATCAAATGATCGCATCAATGAGAACAAAGCCTTTTACTCTTCTTACAGGACCAAATGAACGCATCAATGAGAACAAAGCCTTTTACTCTTCTTACAAGATCAAATGATCGCATCAATGAGAACAAAACTTTTGACTCTTCTTACAAGACTGCAATTCCTAGACAGGCCTTGAACTTCGCTCCTGAAGGGGCACAACAATTTTCCTCTGAGACGGGGCACTTCTATGGGGAAAACGTAAGTTTGTTTTGGAACCTTACAGAGGACACTACAGCAAAAGCACAGCACCCAGCAATTGCTGTGGGTGCTGTGGGTTAATTAGAAGCTGAACTAGAACGTATCCAGCGGCAGGGTGTCAATGGTTACCTTGAGAAGATGTTGTCGTTCTTGTGCCACACTGCTGATAGACTTAGCTAGGTTAGTGGATGTTGGTGTCTGAACGACAAATTCAAACGGGTTGGACCCTCCATCCATACTACTGCCACTGAATGTTCTAGTTAACAAAGCAAACAAAAAGAGAGTAGACAACTTACACATCTAATGTTAAAAAGTTAAAAACATAACATCAGAAATTATTGTGCACCTTGAGCTCTCTTAACAATAGTTACCCTAAACCAATGTATCCAAAAGAATACTTACAAAAAAAAAACGAACTAGAACCCACTAAAAACTTGAACTGCACAAGGATAAAAACTATCAGTAAAGTGCTTACTAAGGGAATAAAAGGGTAACGACGAGTTCTTAAACAGCCGTTTAAAACCGGCAGGGTCGTTGCCGTGCGATAAAGGCGGGCCTTTATCACATGGCAACGACCCTGCAAGGTTTAAACGGCAGTTTAAGAACGAGTCACTACTCTTTTATTCCCGTTCATAAATGCCTTTTCGTTTTAAAGACGTAAAAAAGTGAGAAACTCGGTAAAACCTATCTGTTTTCCGACGTGCTTGAGCTCTGTACGTCCGTGTGTTGCATTGTTGTGACTGAGGCGACAGTTTTTGGATCTGTTCATGCGCGTAGTCTTGGTGTAAGATGTTTCTCGTTTTCCTTTCACACAGCGCGGCCAAATCACCAACAGCGCCCGCATCACCCGTAACGAGAAACGTCTTGCACCAAGACTAGCGCGTAGTATCCGAAAACAACCAATTATAAACAGAGCTCCACCTGGTCATTATCAACTGTTTAAACATCCCCACCTGACGCGCTCTCCACCAATAGGAATAGCCAAACCGTCTGAGTTATTTATGAATACCGCTTAAAGCGTCGGTTAATAATCCACCGCAGGGTGCAACTCGCTCTAGTTCTAGTGCGTTTAAACAGACTGTCATACTAGTACCAGTAATCTAATGGTCTCTGCTGATCGAGAAACAGAATTCAATGTATCAAGCGCCATCATTATCCCCCCCCCCCCAAAAAAAGCAATGGAGAGCAAAACTAGTTTTGTACCTTTGTCGAATCCGACTAGAGTCATCGATCTTCTTTCTTGGTGTCATACTGTCTGGTGTCGGGGATGAAATCTCACTTGCTACTAGACTTAGATCATCATGAAGCATCTTAATATCACCCAAGGAGGTCTGGGCACAGCTCAAGACGATCTTACAACAGTAGGTACACACACGCAGAGTTCCTAATGTAATATCATCATCATAAAATCAAGCTATATTTACATTTCAAAATGTATAGAAAGCTCTCTTTCATTATACAGTATTGAAAACAAATTCTGGTTCAATAATATTGTAACCTACCAGCCCTGCGATCGATGTCTCCAAACTCTTCCTAACTTAGTATTAATCTTAGGACTTAAATGACTTAGAACTAGTTAAGTTCCATATCGTGTTGGGACGCATTAAACCCATCCTAACTCAAGATAGGATTAATCCTAGCGATTCGTAAAATTGGCTGCTGGGGTCTCCCCCTTGAGACTTTCCCATAATTCGAGCCCGGCACGTATCTAAAAGGTTTATCTTACCAATTAAGGCTCCTTGAACGTATATCCGAATTATCATGAACATCTTTAAAATTACCTGTGTATCCCATGAACTTTCCTGGAACCTCCTGATTGCAGCACCGTCGGCAGAAGATCTGGCCACAAACACGGCAGTGGTGACGTCGACGGAGTGTGGTGAACTTCTCACCACATTCATAGCATTCTTTGCACTGACTATCAGGCATCCAGTATTGCTTGAAATCACTATCTCTGTAGTCCTGCGGAACCTAAGGGTTGAGGAGGTAGAAGGTGATAAGAGTGTCAAAGGGTGTCAAAGGGTGTCAAAGGGTGTCAAAGGGTGTCATGGTTTATAACATCAATTTCAAGTTCTGTTGGTTTAGTCATCGGGGTGTGGGTTTGAATCCCGGTCATGAAACTTGTGTCTTTGAGCAAGATGCTTCACTATAATAGCAGCTCGGGGCTGCAATACTCCCCAGGGCTGCATACTCCCCAGGGCTGCATACTCCCCAGGGCTGGATACTCCCCAGGGCTGCATACTCCCCAGGGCTGCATACTCCCCAGGGCTGCATACTCCCCAGGGCTGCATACTCCCCAGGGCTGCATACTCCCCAGGGCTGGATACTCCCCAGGGCTGCATACTCCCCAGGGCTGCATACTCCCCAGGGCTGCATACTCCCCAGGGCTGGATACTCCCCAGGGCTGCATACTCCCCAGGGCTGCATACTCCCAGGGCTGCATACTCCCCAGGGCTGGATACTCCCCAGGGCTGCATACTCCCCAGGGCTGCATACTCCCCAGGGCTGCATACTCCCCAGGGCTGCATACTCCCCAGGGCTGCATACTCCCCAGGGCTGCATACTCCCCAGGGCTGCATACTCCCCAGGGCTGCATACTCCCCAGGGAGATGAGATTCTGGTGGTTTAGTCATCGGGGTGTGGGTTTGAATCCCGGTCATGAAACTTGTGTCTTTGAGCAAGATGCTTCACTATAATAGCAGCTCGGGGCTGCAATACTCCCCAGGGAGATGAGATTATAGCTCGGGGCTGCATACTCCCCAGGGAGATGAGGGGACAGGGCCCAATTTCATGGAGCTGCTTAGCGGCCGATTTTGTGCTTACTGTGCGTTTTCTATTTCATAGCCCTGCTTACCATAAGCACAGGAAAAGGCATGCTAACCTTCTTGTGATTGCTGCACACAAATTAATGACGAAACAAAGCATATCCATGGGAACACGCAAGATGGTCGCCTTATTTTCTTTTCTTGCTAACCTGTGAAATATGCTTGTACCTTGGAAAATTTTTCTGCTACAAAAAGCACGAAAATGTGCTTACAGTTAAGCAGCTCAATGAAACTGGCCCCCTTTATGGTTGTAGCTTGTTTAAGAGTCTAGACACTGGTACCCTTACCTGTCCGGATCTATCGACTACAGTAGTGATATGACGGAGGACAGTCGATAAAGTCCGAGGAGGTCTCTTGCCCGACTCCCACACAGGCCGAGGTTCAGAGTCTTCCTCTCGCTGTGTACCGAGTCGCAGCGGTAAGGTCAGCTTAGAATGCTGCTGCTGCTGTTGATGTAAAGAACGTTCAGGAGGCAGCTTGGATCCTTCCTGAAAAAAAAAAAAAATCTCAATAAATAAACTAAAGGTCTGTAAATCTAAACCTATGGGAGACCAATAAATAAACTAAAGGTCTGTACATCTAAACCTATGGGAGACCAATAAATAAACTAAAGGTCTGTAAATCTAAACCTATGGGGGACCAATAAATAAACTAAAGGTCTGTAAATCTAAACCTATGGGGGACCAATAAATAAACTAAAGGTCTGTAAATCTAAACCTATGGGGGACCAATAAATAAACTAAAGGTCTGTAAATCTAAACCTATGGGAGACCAATAAATAAACTAAAGGTCTGTACATCTAAACCTATGGGAGACTTATGAACGTAGGTGGCAACAGACTTACCTACCAGGTAAATTTCTTTTGTTTCTGTAGGTCTGAGCATGCGCAAATTACTACCTGGACAATGGACTACCTGGTTAGTCTAGTGTCGCCAAATCTAAATCTGATATATACATTGTAGTGCTAGCCAGAGCGGTGTCTGGGTGTCTTTTAGACACCCTGTTTTAAAAATTCCCTGCAAAGTTGGATTTGCCAAATCCTGGCTAACCCCTCGGTTTGCT
Source organism: Asterias rubens (assembly GCF_902459465.1). Lineage (NCBI taxonomy): Eukaryota > Metazoa > Echinodermata > Asteroidea > Forcipulatida > Asteriidae > Asterias > Asterias rubens. The sequence continues at coordinate 448,699 of NC_047067.1, read as the reverse complement.
ATTATCGTGTGTGGAAACCCAACATGGCAACAAAGGAATGGTTTCAGTTAAAAAGTGTTGAGTTACCAATTCTTTAGGATTTTTGAATTTTTTTTAAAGAATTCTAACCCCCCTAATTGTGTACGCACTGACCTGTTTGGATGACATGTCAATCCTAAGTCCAGAGGATTTCTGACCAAGATCAGCCAAAGGTCCCAAAGCCGAAGCAATGACCCCACGCTCATCCTTCCTCTCAGTGGTGCTGAGTTTCTCATCTTGCCTAACACTTGCTAATAGATTAGGAAGTGAGGATGACTGCTGGAGGGTTTGGGGTTGAGGTTGTTGTGATGAGGAAACAGCAGCTTCTTTGGAAGGAGATGGAGATCCTCCTTGTTTAAGAAAAGATAAAAGACTCAGTCAGGGATGATGCAGCATGATGAAAACTACTTAAGGTATTATACAGGATGGTAGAGATGATAAAAAAGGTTGTAGCCATGTGTTCATGTGCTGTGTGATCACCACCTGCCCCTGGTGACAGTTGGTTTGAGTCGATAGCCAAAACCAGTTTTAGTTTAGCCCTTACCTTGAAGTAGTTGTCCGTGGGCTTGTGATGTTAGGCAATCCTCTCTAACGCCCTACCCCCCCCCCCACCACAAATAAAATCTCTCACTAAATTGAGAGTTATAACATTTAGCCACAAGATTTATACCTTTCGATCTGCGCAGCCATTCCGGAAGGGAAAATCGTGAGGATGTTTTCTGGTCAGGTGATAGTCTACGAAACCATGTGATCTCATCTTTCTTGCCCTCATTGTCGACTACCATGATTGGCTGAGGGGTCGCTGCAGTATCCCGGAATAAATTGGTGGAAATCTCCTCTGAATTCTTCCGGTAAACTGCTCGAGGATCCATTGGCTTTAGAATTAGAGACCTACATGTAGGGCGCAGAAATTGTGATTTTTAAATTTTGAATCATAAAAAGGAAGCTAATTATTTCATAAGGAAAGAAAACATGGGTGGGGGGGGGGAATGCCATACACCTGAGCACCCCGGTTATCGCAACTTTCATCTATGGCTATTAATATATTAACCCTATGTCCAAAAGTAGTGGGGCTAGTAGAGTAGATTTGTCTTAACCCCATGGGCCATGTCTACATCGGTGGGGCTAGATTTGTCTACTAAGCTCAGAAAATTTGTTTGATAAAAAAATCCATAAAATTAGCCCCAGTTGGAGGAAAAATGTCAGCATCTTGCCACCACTTCAACTCCTAAGGAAAAAAAGATTTATCACTTGGATTCCTATCATTTATTTTATATTAATTTGTTTACTTAATGCTGGAGGGATGTTTGATTGAATTCATTTCCTTTATAAATTTTTACAATTACTCTAGCTAAAACCCTGGGCCAAAACCCTCAATGTTGACCTTAAAAAAAGAGAAAATCAAGCGCACATTTCATCGCGCGGACAGAACTTTCACGCACCAAAATGGCAATGTCGAAGCAAAGTCCCTCAAAGCACGGCGACAGGTGCCCTAACAAAACATTAACAATAACCAGGGCCAAATTTCATAGAGCTGCTTATCATGAAATTTCTTCCTTGATAAAAACAGCCAGCCAAATTTCCATTTGCTGCATGTTGCTTGTTATTGATATTCAGCTGTTGTTTGCTTATCCTGAAAATCACGTGGAAATTTGGTTGGTAATCCGCTTTTTTATCAAGGAAGAAATTTCATGCATAGCAAATTTTTGTGGAATGGCCGGAGAAACACAAAATCACTCCCTCACATTTGCCCACAAGTCTGTAGCACAAGGTTAACATTCTACATTAATTGATGTATGAAATAATCAAAAAGGGTTAGCATTCTCACCTTTTAACATAATTAAAACAGACTGCAAAATGTTGTTTTCCGATCAAAACAACTTCCTACAAAATGTCAACACGTCATAGTCTAGCGAAGACTGACATCTTGTTTATGAATCAGCGCATTAATTTCCACCCCTTTTTAAGGGGTGATAATAATTTGAGGAAAAAAGAGAGAATAAAATAGTTCAAAATTCGGCAACTATTTAAAAACAGACAGCTTTTATTTCAATAAACTGTTTATGTTTATTATATTTAGGGAATTTAGATCATCCTGTACGAAATCCATTCGAATTTTTATTTCAAATAACTTCTTTCATAACCACCTTTTCCTAAAAATCCCCTGTTGCACAATGGACGGGACCAAAATTTGACCCTCGCACTGCAGACGGATGACCCTTCATCCAAATTTCCCGGGAGAGCATGCAATCCAGCATGTGTTGCTGATGATCAACCTCGCACCTTTACCGAGTAAACGTTTTCGTAGCAGAACAACAAAATTAAGAAACCACAAGATGTACAGATCTTCGATGACCCAGGTACAGATTTATATTATTTTCTTCCCCAATGTTAATCACAACTCTATGATTTGACTGACTGTATTTTGGGAGTGGGGATCGGAGGGGAACGGGATCGGTTGTGAATGTAAACAATAAACATCCGTGTGCTGGCTGAGTGGTGTGTCTTCTTCTTAAGAATCCTACTAAGAAGTAGTAGTGGGTCTTCATCTGCACTGCTGCAGCATGATTGCACTGCAGTAACTCACTGTTCATGTAGAAACCTCTCTGCCAAAATGCTGAAGTCAAGTCAAAATGCTTTTAAAAAAAAGATGTGTTAAGAATAAGATTGTCAATGAATTATTCACAGTGAAATTTAATCATTAATTAATATTATGAAAAAACAGCTGAACCTTTCCTTTCTAAATTTAAATCTAATTTCAAATACTTTTATTCATGAGTTATAGTTTAAGTTAAATGTCTTGTCAGATTGGTTCAGTGGTGTTGTCTCTTTTTACCTCTCTCTGGACATGCTGGATGGTTCGATTCCCCCGGACTGCCAGGGCCTTGCATGTACCTTGGGTTTTCTGTCCCTACCTGACTTGGTACTCAAACAAAGTCACAGACTACATGGATTTTCTCTATAAATAGTTAAGTGGTAGTAAGTTATTGGTTAATACTTCGCAAAGGTCAATGATGAGTTTTACAAAGTGAATGAAATGGTTTTGTTTTATGCCCCTATGGATTGGAGAAAGCTTGTTTCACATCAATTCGGGACCCAAGTTGGAATCCTGCCCGGGGGGGGGGGGGGGGGGGGGACACTATGTGGATTGGGTCTTCAGCTCCTATTTGTGACTGTACAAGGTCTCCTCCAACTTGTCAAACTTTTCCTTGTCGTCTCCCCATCAATTGGGTATTGGCTAAGTTTGAAAATTCAATAAAATGAAAATGTTCTTATTGACCCCTAATGTTTTGCTTTTCTATTTCAGTTATCAAGGTGCGTTTTAAGAAGATACTCTTCTGGAAGTACAGTGAAGACAGTAGAAACAGCTGTGGTTGAACGAAGTAAGACAAGTAGTTAGTAATCTTAATTAAAGACTTGAGTCATGCGCTTTGAGTAATTTAATTTAGATATTAGATATTATTGAGGTAGCACCCCCTTTGATGCGTACTAACATGTTATTGTAAGCACTCGGAGTTACATAACTTATTTCAACCATTGTTGCGTAGCTCAGTGGAATGAAATGCCTCTCACTTTCATCGCCACAATGTATAATAATAATTAAAAAAATAATTAATAAGTATTAAAATGATTTTTTTCCTAATTGTGGCTCCCGAGTATTGCTTTTGAAGGAAATAAATTCTGAAATTCATAAACGGTCTAAGTTTTCCAGAACACATTCCCCTCGAACACAGTCCCCCAGAACACAGTCCCCCAGTCCCCAGAACACAGTCCCCCAGTCCCCAGAACACAGTTCCCCAGAACACAGTCCCCCAGTCCCCAGAACACAGTCCCCCAGAACACAGTCCCCCAGTCCCCAGAACACAGTTCCCCCAGTCCCCAGAACACAGTTCCCCAGAACACAGTTCCCCAGAACACAGTCCCCCAGTCCCCAGAACACAGTCCCCCAGAACACAGTCCCCAGTCCCCAGAACACAGTCCCCCAGTCCCCAGAACACAGTCCCCCAGTCCCCAGAACACAGTTCCCCCAGTCCCCAGAACACAGTTCCCCAGAACACAGTCCCCAGAACACAGTCCCCCAGTCCCCAGAACACAGTTCCCCAGACCACATTCCTCTCGAACACAGTCCCCCAGAACACAGCCATGTTCACTGCAAGCACAATATAAACTTGCCTTTAAGTTTTTTTTCAAGTATTTTTGTCTAAATATGCCAACCTTTTCAGCAGTGAAAAGCAAGGTACATTGTTTTATACTTGGCCATTATCTCATTTTATTGTTGCAAATTATGAATATAATGTGCCTGCTTTCTGCATCAAACGCAATTAATTTGTATGACTTTGTTATCATGTCTTTACAGGTTTGAATAAAATCACTCTCCTTGGTCGAGTTGGTCGAGATGCAGAGATGAAAGGAACTGATTCCAATCCTATGGCACTCTTCTCCTTAGCTACTAGTGAGACATTCAGAATTAAGAAAGATGAGGAAGATGGTAAGGCTAGCCCCCTATTGAGCCAAAACACCCGACATCCATTTTAGCATTGGGTCAGGAAACTCATGACCTTACAAGTCTGGGTACTTGTGTTTAAATGTTGACTTTCAGTCTGATTTGCGATGCTTATCGAAGAATAATTATCTATATTAAAAAAGAGATCAATATGCTTTCAAACTCAAATAGTTCAATTGTCAAACTGGGTAGGCATTTTTGTTTTCTCATTTAAATTCCGGTCCAGTTGATATTTTAAGCTACAAGCCTTGCAGTCTTGTTGACACCCCCCCCCCCCTCATTTCATTCATCTAATTAACTTTTGGCCTAGATGTTAAATTTGCAAATGGAATCAAGAATATTAATGTGTGTAAACTGTAAACTCAGTACTTTCCTGTAAACCCCCCGAGTCCAGTAAACAAAATTAACGAAGGCATACCACTTGGGCAGGATTTGAAAACAAAAAATAACATTAACAATAGTTTTTGACATAAATAAAAATGTATTCAAGTTCTCCGTTCAATTGTTCATCTTATATAAGTTATCACACAAGTGCGAGTGAAATACGGAACAATATAGCGCTTCTGGGTCCCATATCCACTAAGGCTGAAGGCTGAGTTGGATATGGGACGAAGACGCGCTATATTTTCCGTATTTCCACGAGCGCGCATGTGATAACGTATTTATCTTCAAGCAAACTTGGCGCGTGACATAGAACACACAATACGCATGGTAGTGATATTAGCCGTGCAATATAGGTTTTTATCACCACTCCATTCTGCCAATCTGATTGGAGGATTAGCGCGTACTTGAAGATAATAGTTAATGTCCTCTTTTTCAGAACTGAGACAAAGGACAAGCTGGCACAGAGTAAATGTTTTCAAGCCAGGTCTAAGGGATGCCGTTTACTCGTACTGTAAGAAAGGGTACGTACAAATGTCTGTAAGAAAGGGTACCTACAAATGTGTGCTTTTTTTGATGATCTTCCCGTCAAGAGAACTTGCCAAACTCCCACAAAGGGATATAAACACCAAGCAGGCAACAGCCAATCTCTCTCTCATACAAACATTGGTTTAAAGTCTATGATTATAAATTGCACAAATCAAGAAAATGTGATTCAGATGGCGTGTCCGATATTACTAACTTCATTAAGGCCTGACGTTTGCCATTGGAAATTGGTAGCATTTGATTTGTTCTGGTTGTGAAGCCATAGACTCTCACAGAAAAGTAGGGGTTAACCCTGGTGTTTCTGGTTCACACAGCAAGCACCCTTGTTTACAGGTTTCCTCAGGCTTGCAAGCTACAGTGTAAGGGTAGGGGTTAACCCCAGTGTTTCTGGTTCCCATACAAGCACCCTTGTTTACAGGTTTCCTCAGGCTTGCAAGCTACAGTGTAAGGGTAGGGGTTAACCCCAGTGTTTCTGGTTCACATAGCAAGCACCCTTGTTTACAGGTTTCCTCAGGCTTGCAAGCTACAGTGTAAGGGTAGGGGTTAACCCCAGTGTTTCTGGTTCACATACCAAGCACCCTTCTTTACAGGTTTCCTCAGGATTGCAAGCTACAGTGTAAGGGTAGGGGTTAACCCCAGTGTTTCTGGTTCCCATACAAGCACCCTTGTTTACAGGTTTCTTCAGGCTTGCAAGCTACAGTGTAAGGGTAGGGGTTAACCCCAGTGTTTCTGGTTCACATAGCAAGCACCCTTGTTTACAGGTTTCCTCAGGCTTGCAAGCTACAGTGTAAGGGTAGGGGTTAACCCCAGTGTTTCTGGTTCACATACCAAGCACCCTTCTTTACAGGTTTCCTCAGGATTGCAAGCTACAGTGTAAGGGTAGGGGTTAACCCCAGTGTTTCTGGTTCACATACCAAGCACCCTTGTTTACAGGTTTCTTCAGGCTTGCAAGCTACAGTGTAAGGGTAGGGGTTAACCCTGGTGTTTCTGGTTCACATAGCAAGCACCCTTCTTTACAGGTTTCCTCAGGCTTGCAAGCTACAGTGTAAGGGTAGGGGTTAACCCCAGTGTTTCTGGTTCACAAAGCAAGCACCCTTGTTTACAGGTTTCCTCAGGCTTGCAAGCTACAGTGTAAGGGTAGGGGTTAACCCCAGTGTTTCTGGTTCACATAGCAAGCACCCTTGTTTACAGGTTTCCTCAGGCTTGCAAGCTACAGTGTAAGAGTAGGGGTTAACCCTGGTGTTTCTGGTTCCCATACAAGCACCCTTGTTTACAGGTTTCCTCAGGCTTGCAAGCTACAGTGTAAGGGTAGGGGTTAACCCCAGTGTTTCTGGTTCCCATACAAGCACCCTTGTTTACAGGTTTCCTCAGGCCTGCAAGCTACAGTGTAAGGGTAGGGGTTAACCCCACTGTTTCTGGTTCACATACCAAGCACCCTAGTTTAAAGGGTTTCCTCAGGCTTGCAAGCTACAGTGTAAGGGTAGGGGTTAACCCCAGTGTTTCTGGTTCACATACCAAGCACCCTTGTTTACAGGTTTCCTCAGGCTTGCAAGCTACAGTGTAAGGGTAGGGGTTAACCCCAGTGTTTCTGGTTCACACAGCAAGCACCCTTGTTTACAGGTTTCCTCAGGCTTGCAAGCTACAGTGTAAGGGTAGGGGTTAACCCCAGTGTTTCTGGTTCCCAAAGCAAGCACCCTTCTTTACAGGTTTCCTCAGGCTTGCGAGTTACAGAAGTTCACTTATAAGGGGTACCCTTAGATTTATTACCAGAAATATATAATAATAATAATAATAATAATAAATAATGTTTATTCTCATGACATAAAATTTGCGTTATTTTCCTGTGTATAGTTCCAGAGTTTTAGTATTTGGGAGGCTCAACTACAGTGAGTACTACAACGACAGTGACCAAAAGATAACCACAACCAACATTGTTGCAGGTAAATAAAAACCATCACAAGTATATTGGTTTTAATTGTTCCTAAATCTACCAGAATCTAGGTCCAACTTAACTGAGCAAACACAATTTAGAACCCCAGTATGTAACAGGAATGAACGCTAGTAGCCTTTAGCCCTGTGATCTTGTGGATTTTCCCTGCCTTTGTTAAGACTAAAGACAAGAACTGCCACAAGTAATATTGTAATTAAGACTCATAATAAAGGCTTCCACAGTTAAACTAAACATTGTGTCACTGTTATGATTTTTATTCCATTATTGGCAAAGGTTCAAATGAAGTGTTACATAACATGCCTTATCAACATTACAATAATCTTGCAGTGCAATAACAATTGAGTTGTAATTGTGTGTACATGCTGTAACTTTAAAAGTTGTTCCTAGGCCCTAAGCTTTATTTCCGTCAATTTTTGTTTTTTCAGACGATGTGATATTTGTTGGCGGTGGATCCAGTGTAACAGAACTGACAAAGGAAGATCTTGTTTCAGAGCCAATAGAACACGTCTGAATTCTTCACACACCTTGTCTGGACTCAATTTCATAGAGCTGCTTAGCGGCCGATTTAGTGCTTACTATGTGATTTCCATTTCATAGCACTGCTAAACACAAAAGGCAGGTGCTTACTGTATTTAAATGGATGATGTTACAATGTAAATCCATGGTAAACACGCAAACTGGTCGCCTAACTTCTTTGCTAACTTAACTTGTGAAACACGCTTAAGCTTATGCAACTTTGTCTTTTAGAGTTGGTGCAAAGATTTGCTTACTGTTAAGCGGCGCTACAGAAATTGGCCCCTTATCTTGTTGGAGTTTTACTACCACAAAAATCAGTCAAGTTTTACCAAATTTTGTTGTGGTTTATCAACATAGTCTGGTGCTAGAAACTTGCCACCTAAGGGTATTAAAGTTTATCGAGTCAATAAAAGCTTCACAAAGCAAGGTTTTAAGGAAAGCTACATTCAATACAGCGAATGAGGTTTCAGGGAACATTACACATTCATAAAAAACTTCCATAGCACAGTTTACATTGTTTACTTTATTATGTTGTAGACCCACTATGGGTCAGGTGACGGGTCAGGTGACGGGTCAGGTGACGGGTCAGGTGACGACAGTAGCCAACTGAGTTTTGTTATATAGTGCTGCACATTGGTGTGTAAGTTGATACCTTGTGCATGTAACTAGCACCTTACGTAAGCATTACCATGCAGTTCAGATCAATTTATTCTTGACTATGTGGTATTTATCCAACCAGTTTACCAGACATATTTTATTTTTTAGCTACTGTGTTCGTAACTTTCCTGATCAAGGGTCGATTTCACAAAGAGCTTAACTTCAAATCCATCTAAATTGCTAAGGAAAGTGTGATGTCACAATACAAATCACTACGGTAAAAACGGCAACTCATCTTAAGATAAATCCAAGTGCTTTGTGAAATCGGGCCTAAGTTATCATGGCATTTTCAAGGGGTTAAAATGGCTTAATTGTTCTAAAACGTTACAACGTTACAGTTGATATTACTTTGGCAATAAGTCTTTATGTTTGGCAAGCAACTAGCATTAGAAGAAATCTTTTACAAGTGTAAACCACATGGAATGTTAAAAGACAAATTGTGTTTTAACAAAACACTTCAGAAGGTTGTGAACAAGAAAATATCAGATTTTACTTTTTTCTTGCACTGTACTTTTTGAGTCAAAATCTTTTAGAAGAGTTATTATTATCACATACTACCATCATGCAAGAATAAAAAGTATAATTGCAATGTATGTTAAATAAAGATAACGTTAGGTTATTTATTGTTGCTGTTTATATGTTTAGGTAAACTGCTGTTCAGGCGTTGTGCACCTCGGTTGTGATGAACATTGCGGGTCAAAATGCGCAAAGAACGTTCTCATAGGAATGGTATACAAACGTCCTTGGACTGAGCAACACCATGCTCTAAACCAAGCACTGTGAAAGTTATTTAAGATCAAGCAAGCACTATTCACTTCATATTTACATGTCCTTATGGCATTTCTGCTCTAAACTTCGCAGCTATTGATAGTATAAAAGTGTAACTGTAACTTTTAGCATTTAGTGATACTGTTTACTGATGCTAAACATTGTAAAGCAACTCCTGACTTCACGAGATATTTCCCAATTCTGATCACCTTTTTACACAGTTTTGACGCATGTATTAAATAAACAGCGTTGTAGTTAATTCATTCATCTCTGTGTTTAAACATCTGGATATAAAATTATTTTAACAAGAAAATAAACTTGACTGTTTACATACAGTCTTATTTTATACAAGTTCATATCAAACATTCTGTACAATTTAACCTTCCTCTAAAGTTGATCAACCATGAGATCTCATGAACGTTTATCGGCCTCAAATTGCAAAGAGGCCATGGAGGCCACAGCCTCCGTTTCCCATGTCTTGCACTTCAAAAGTTTCCCATAGGTTTTTAAGATCTTCCAATGGAAGCGCCCTTTGAAAAATGAAAAGTTCCTTGTCCTCTAACAAATTAAATTCTAGGCCTCAGGCATATTACATGTAGTAGAAATAACACCACAAATCTGTCAAATTGACATTGCTATTTAGCAAAAACATATATTTTTTGATCTTGCAATAAAAAAAAAAATTGCCACAGCAGGATTTCTTGTGATGATGGCTTGCCTTACAAGTTGTAAATGTATTTGTTGTTTCTAATTCAACTTTGTGAAAAAATACCCAAGCCTAGAATTCAGGTATGATATTTTGTCATTGGAAAAAGTAGGGAGAAAAGAAAATTGGAAATCAGATTAAAGTAGGACAAATTCATGGCACTTTGATCGACAAAAATTAATATCTTGGGGAAACCATGGCAAAGAACAGAGCAACAGAGGTTATGGTCTCTGTGTTAATTCACGGGCCCGATTATCAATCTGCTTAAGCAGTAAATATTGTTGAACAAATTTCTGATAAGCAATAAAAACAGGATACCAGTCATAAATTGTTACTGTGACATAGTATTTTAACACTGGGCACCTAAATCTGATAAGCATAATTGTTTTTGCTTAGCTACTTTTTGTGCTCAAGCAACTCTATGAACTTGGGCCCTCTGAACAAACATGGATGTACTTACAATATTATGTGAAACACATAAATGTACATACAATTTTCAAAAAGATAATATACTTTTCAGGAGGGATGTTGTAGAATCATGACCAATCCGACCAGTCATTTCTTTCTTCCATCATAATTTATAGAGTACAATATAATATATTAGCAAAATTTCATATTAACAAATAATACTGGTTAAGTTTTTGTTAAAGGCAGTGGACACTTTTGATAACTGTCAAAGACTAGCCTTCACAGTTGGTGTATCTCAACATATGCATAAAATAACAAACCTGTGAAAATTTGTGCTTAATCGGTCATCGAACTTGCGAGATAATTTTGAGAGAAAAAACACCATTGTCACACGAAGTTGTGTGTGTTTAGATGCGTGATTTCGAGACCTCAAGTTCTAAATCCGAGGTCTCGAAATCAAATTCGTGGAAAATTACTTCTTTCTCGAAAACTATGGCACTTCAGAGGGAGCCGTTTCTCAAAATATTTTATACCATCAACCTCTCCCCATTACTCGTCACCAAGACAGGTTTTATGCTAATAATTATTTTGAGTAATTACCAATAGTGTCCACTGCCTTTAAGACATTTAAAATAATACTGTTAAGCTATTTAGTATTTCTCTTGCAATGTATTAAATTAAAATGTACAAACCTAATTATAATTCTTGTTGTTTTAGTTCTTTTTAACCTTACAAAGGAAAAGAACCATTTCAGTTTAATAAAACAAATCTAAACATGAGGTTAGATTATCAACATAATTTAAAAGCATTAAAAAAGGAAATATTGCATTCGTTGCCCAATTTCAACAAAGTGTGCTACCCCACATCATTGGATGACTTTAGGGGAACTTAACAGATTGCACAGCCTAGCCAATCAGGCTTAGCAAAGACCTGGGTATACAAAAGCATTTAGCATGAACAGGCTTGAAACACAAGTTTTATCTTAACTTTTGTGCTTTTACCCTTTAAAGCCATTGGACACTTTCGGTAAACAGTATTGTCCAAAGGCCCAAACTTCGTGTATCACAACTCATATATAAAATAACAAACCTGTGAAAATTCGGTCATCGGAGTCAGGAGAAAATAACAGGAAAACCCACCCTTGTTTCCGCACGTTTCGCCGTGTCATGACATGTGTTTAAAATAAATCCGTAATTCTCGATATCGAGAATTGAAATTCTTTTTGCTGTTACAAAAGTGTATAATGGCTTTAAGAGCATTCATTCTGTACACTTATCAATATTATCCAGATATTGCTAAACTTGGTCATTATTTGACTCTGCTATTGTCAAAAAAAATGTCAGGAAAAATATTAAGATGTTAACATGGGAAACGTTGAACAATGTCAATTGGGTACATGAGTTTTTCTTTGACCACTTGCTCTGTCCGAGTATAAGTAGGTCATATCTTGTGGCGGTTTGAGGCCTTTCCGTACTAGCTGCACGTGCCGCTATGGCCTCTAAACGGTTAATAAGGAAATTAAAGAGTGATGACGGGGTCTTAAGTGGCTATTTGAAATGAGCAGGGTCAAGGCAGTGCAATACCAGACTGAGCTAAAAGCTCTCAAACAATTTCCTCACTGACGTCTGTTTTGATCCCATTGGGATGTTTTTTGATGGATCCGTTACTACCACCGTTTGCGCATTTCTTTGGTGACGCGTTTGCGCTATTCCTACGGGATCCGTTACTACTTTCAATGCCGCATTTCTTTGGTGACCCGTTGATACTACCATTTGCGCTATTTCTTGGGGATCCCCTATTACTACCGTTTGCGCATTTTTGGGGGGATCCGTTACTACTACCATTTGCGCATTTCTTAAGTGAGCCATTACTTCCTCCATTGGCAGACTTCTTTTGGGATCTGGAACGAGTGTCACCTTCAGTCAAAGACCTCTTAAGTGACCCATTACTTCCTCCATTGGCAGACTTCTTTTGGGATCTGGAACGAGTGTCATCTTCAATCAAAGACCTCTTAGGTGAGCCATTACTTCCTCCATTGGCAGACTTCTTATGGGATCTGGAACGAGTGTCATCTTCAATCAAAGACCTCTTAGGTGATCCCATGCTATACATGGACATTCTCTTTAGCGTGTCGTCCTCGCTACCAACAGAACTCCGACGCATGATAACGTCACCCTCTGAGTGACGTTTGATGGCTGATGCATCACTTCCCAGGCGTGAGTTCATGTCGTATGTGTCTAAGGAGGAGATGCTTGGCAGACGTTTTGGGGCGATACCTTTTTCTTCCAGGATCTCCAGAATGCACTTGTGGATGAAGACGTATTGTTGCTAGAAAAAATAGATATAAATGGTCACCATCAAATCGACTTGGAGTTCTCAAAAGTATTATCTTTCAAAATATTAGTTTTCTCCAATTTGTTTTTTTGGAACTAAGTTAAATATTACAATCATTCCTAATATAATTGTTTCTATGTAATAATGAAACAAGGAACCTTCAAAGTGCCTTGCGATAAAATAGACTGCCAAGACCCAATATGACTCTCTCTTTCTAGAACCTCTTTCACCATGAAGCAGTGGAACCTACCTCTGTTTGCACCATGAAGCAGTGGAACCTACCTCTGTTTGCACCATGAAGCAGTGGAACCTACCTCTGTTTGCACCATGAAGTTACGATGACTCCTCATATCACACACAATGCGTAGAATGTCCACAAAGTTATAATCCTCCATGTGTCTCATCAGACGATCTAAACAAATGAACGTCCCAGTGCGGCCGACGCCAGCGCTGTAAAAATCAAAATCAAAACCATTGTAGCATGAATGTGGCCACACCAACAAATAAAAATAAAGTTGTAATACAGTGTCATGAATACGGAACACTAAATTTGTTTTATATTATTAATAACTTATTATTCATGTAGAGTTTTACATAAAATCTCAAAAGAATGTACAGGAAATCACAACAAAGTATAAACCATCAAATCAGTACACAAATAGTTAATAAAATCCCATTGAGTAATAGCACATAGACAAGAAGTAAAAACCCTAGAAGTAAAAACACTACAACTTTGTAATTAGTATTATTTATCTGGACAATATTTTAACAAGCATACCACAATGTAAGAACCTAACAGATGTCTACTTAAGAACCTTAGATAACTAAACAATTGTAAACCGAAATGCATTGCTAACAAAAAGAAAAATCATTTCAAAATTTACCAGTCAGTTTCCCTTGTGGTTTATATTGATATCTGACAAAAAGTCGCATCCCCTTAAGGTGATCCCCTGGCTGCCACTTCCCAGGTTGTATCGTATTTTGGGTGTGATCCCTGGCTACACGACAGTGAATGATTGTATGGCTTCTGACTGGCACCCCCGAACAAAGATATTGACAAAATAGGGACACCGCCAATATAGGGCTGGGTAGCTCAGTTGGTAGAGCGCCGGCACGCTAATCTGGAGGTCGTTGGTTCGAATCCCACTCTAGTCAATTCTTTGTTCAACCCCCAAAATCAATTCAAAATTTACCAGTCAGTTTCCCTTGTGGTTTATATTGGTAAAGAAACAATAACAGTGTAAGATCATCAAGGCAAGGACAAACATTAGAATCAGATGACAAGATACAAACTTATTCTAAAATGGCAAGGATTAGTAAATTTAAACCTAACCAATGTGAATTGGAAGCTGATTAACAAATACCCATGGCAGCTGACAAGTATTATGACTCATCAGTTCCGACCAGTTCCGACTATAGATGGATTGCAATAGGTGTCTTTGGCTGTCATATTTGATGAATTGTGCACGGGTGAAGAGCTACCATTGGCTGAAAGTCACGGGCAGCGCGTACATGCTGCACTTTTCTCTTGTTATTACATCAAAGATAGTGGTCGATGATGCATATTGCAATTCATCTAAAGCCGGGAAGATTCCAAAGTTGGGAAAGAACTCAGAACACCATTAGCCTTTTGAGATAGGGTGGACACTGTAGTGCAGTGTTTGGTTTGGGTGTATGCAGACAAAGGTACGCAAACCTACTAGAGTCATTGCAATGTGTACATCATATCTCAAAATGGATTTAATAGCTGCCTCTAGCTGCCGGGCAACCTCGGTAGTCTAGTTGGTAAGACACTGCTCTAGAATTGCAAGGGTCGTGGGTTCGAATCCCACCCGAGTAACATGCCTGTGATATTTTTTTCACAGGACTCGGGAAAGTACTGAGTATACAGTGCTAACACACATCGGTGTATGGGTAAAAACCAAAATTAATATTCAAAATGGATTATTGAACCCTGAAGTAGGTAGAGTCATAGACAAGCACCGGACATACATAAATGGATGTACATGTATGGATGTACATGTACACAATCATAATAACCTTGTAACACATAAAGACACACCGATAGAGTGTGCAGAAAATCCTCAGCAAGAGAAGCTGTCCAAACCCAGCTCCTCTCAGTTTCTGCTGGATTATTTATTATCTCCTTCGGAGAATTGTTGGCTCTGATTTTTTTCAGATAACAGGAAATGCTGACACATGTTGGTCCCTGAGGGGCCATAGATTAGTGATATTGCCCTGAGGGGCCATAGATTCGTGATATTGCCCTGGAAAAAGAAGGGGGGGCCGATGGTGTTTAGCCTGGGGGGGGGGGGTGATGGTGTTTAGTCTGTGATGAACAGGCATAAAGTAGTCATTATAGTCCAAGCTAACCTGTCAACCTCGTAATTAGGTGAATAATTTATATTTGTCAAGATTTCTTGATACTGTGTTACACTCAAGTCATTCCTTCAAGGCAATAGTTCTGTGTGCTGTTGCCCTAAATGTGGGTCTTTAGTGTCAAGTTTAACTTTGTGATGCACTCATTTTCCAATAGATATAGGAAAAGAAGTTACACATTTCCAACTTTATATGTTAAAATGGTACTGGTGACCTTGAGCAAGATACTTTACTATAATTGCTTTTCTCCACCAAGGGATAGAGGTTGAGGTTGATATTGTGCACAGTGTATACAAAAAGCCACCTGAGCACCATGCATGGCAGCCTGGGGATGTATACTCCCCAGGGAGCTGAGAAAGATTACAGTGACCTAACTAATGTAAAGCGCATTGATATGGTTATTGTGGAATGCGCTATATAAGAACTTGTTATTATTATTATTAAAGGTTGCAGACATTAGAAACTACAAACCTGCAGTGAACGATGGTCGGTGTTCCGTTGCTAGGAATCTGTTCTCGAACTGTGTGGATGAAATTTTTTAATGTGGAACTGGAGTCTGGTACCCCATGGTCTGGCCATGCAAGGTAGTGGAACTGCCTGACTTGCTTTGTGGTCTCAAACTGTAGGTTTAAAGTTACCAATAAATTATACAAACTAAAAAAGACTTTTCCCAAGAGGAACAATGGATTATTAATAATCTTGACCAAACGGTAAGGCAGTAATAACCAGTTTAATGGTCAAATGAAGTTCACTTCTGAAAAAGAAGAAGTAGGAATTTTTACTAGATATGACCAAGGCAAAGTTTAATTTGGTTTTTGGAATTGTTTGATTGTTTTAATCCTATATAAATGAAGTCGTATACAATAAAACTAACATGATTTACATTTCATGTAAAAAGGTAATCTCTGTTTTTAGATATTGCAAACAATCCAGAGCAAATATATCCACAGAAAGTAATCAATATAGGAATACACAATCTTTATAAGAGATCCCTACATTCCCTTTATAAGAGATCCCTACA
This sequence comes from Asterias rubens, assembly GCF_902459465.1. Taxonomy (NCBI): domain Eukaryota; kingdom Metazoa; phylum Echinodermata; class Asteroidea; order Forcipulatida; family Asteriidae; genus Asterias; species Asterias rubens. The sequence goes on along the minus strand of NC_047067.1, from coordinate 432,510 downwards.
TTCCCTTTATAAGAGATCCCCACATTCCCTTTATAAGAGATCCCCACATTCCCTTTATAAGAGATCCCCACATTCCCTTTATAAGAGATCCCCACATTCCCTTTATAAGAGATCCCTACATTCCCTTTATAAGAGATCCCCACATTCCCTTTATAAGAGATCCCCACATTCCCTTTATAAGAGATCCCTACATTCCCTTTATAAGAGATCCCTACATTCCCTTTATAAGAGATCCCCACATTCCCTTTATAAGAGATCCCTACATTCCCTTTATAAGAGATCCCTACATTCCCTTTATAAGAGATCCCCACATTCCCTTTATAAGAGATCCCCACATTCCCTTTATAAGAGATCCCCACATTCCCTTTATAAGAGATCCCTACATTCCCTTTATAAGAGATCCCTACATTCCCTTTATAAGAGATCCCTACATTCCCTTTATAAGAGATCCCTACATTCCCTTTATAAGAGATCCCCACATTCCCTTTATAAGAGATCCCGACATTCCCTTTATAAGAGATCCCTACATTCCCTTTATAAGAGATCCCTACATTCCCTTTATAAGAGATCCCCACATTCCCTTTATAAGAGATCCCTACATTCCCTTTATAAGAGATCCCTACATTCCCTTTATAAGAGATCCCTACATTCCCTTTATAAGAGATCCCTACATTCCCTTTATAAGAGATCCCTACATTCCCTTTATAAGAAATCCCTACGGTCTCCTTATGAGAGAGCCCTTTAATCCCTTCTTAAAGGAGAGCTCTACCCACCATTTGAAGAGTAAAGTCCCTGATGCACCAATTCTCCATTTCTTCTTTATGACTCATCAGGATCTTAATGTCTCCATACAGCAAGGGAGTGTTGTCTTCGGGCCAATACTGATCGCATTTCACCTGAAGAAAAAGCAGAAGAAAACAAATGTCATATTATTAATTTTTTTTTATTCATTTCAATTTCCCTGGTTATGCAGCCAAGGACTTACAGAAAAGCGAACATATTCACTGCACTCGTCAAGAAGGAGGTTTGAGTTTAAGATGTGACAGAAAAACCCATGCAAACAGGTAGGGGCGTCTGAACCGACTACCTTGTTATAAAAATGTTTAAGAAACGGAAGGACAGGTTTAAGACAAGGATATATCGCACATTAGTAAGCTTTCAGACTGAAATTAAACAACCATGTTTTGTTTTCCTTTGCCAATCTTGTAAACACTGTTAATAACAATGGATAAAGAGCACTGATACACCTAAACTCATTCACCAGTTGTTCTAAGGGAGTTTACAAAATGCTTGCCCAGGTACTGACTGCTTACTCATGGGCAGTCAATTATCTTTATACAAGCCTCACTCCGTGATCATCAAGGCCATGAGTGCAGTGACCTGACCAAGCCAGGATTTGAACCCACACTAGTGACTAAGCCATTTGAACTTCAGCTCTGTGCACTAGTCGCCCCAACAGGACACTGAACTTTAGTGTCAAGTAGCAGACTGTCAATTTTGATATCCCCGATGCAAAACCAAAATTGGTTAAATCACTACGGTGACCGCTGCTAACACATTGGATATAACAAATAAAACTGCAAAGAGTAAGGTATAATGCAGTATTCTGAGATGGAACTTTGTTTTACCGTAGCTTTTTCGAGGAGTTGTGTGAGAATGACAATAGTAGCCACGTCTTGCTCCCAGACCATCCTCCATGTATCATCTACTGTTCCTGGCAAGGGGCCTTGACAGGCGATGTACTCCCTTGGTGAGTTGTAACCCTGGAAGGGGGGGGGGGGGAATAAAAGGAGTGTTATTAACCAGCATTTTTGAAAATGCGGGCTCGAGCAACTACAACCCCCAAGCATAGAACCTCATCGTCACCAAGACTAATCAACATCATGCACAATAAGAATAATAATAAAGAAATATATGAAGCACAGTATTGCCGCAAAACAGCCTCAAAGCGCTGTGTACTAAAAAAACAAAGCAAGATTAAAAGGCAAAAGACAATAGCAGATACAAAAATACCTATTACTGGAGAATGGACAATAATAAGTGACACACTCTCTTACGCAATGTAAATGGTTAAATACTGAAAACAGATAAAGGCAAAATACAATAGCAGAAAAAATGATTAAAAGTAAACAAATTACATCCAGCATGTCCAGGGAATGTGTTGTCTCTAAGATGATGGGAACAATAGGTTGGCTTGAGAGCATTGTGCGTAAAGCACTTGCCTCTAATCATAGTGACCCTAGTTCAATTCCTGAGTAGGGCCTTATCTGAATAAAGATATGCCTTGGTTCTCTCCTGTGTCTTGAGGTTTTCTTTCTAGGCCCTCTGGTTCCCCTTTTTCATTAAAATATTTTGATTTCAAGTTGTGTTCCATTAATGGAGTCGTGTATGGGTCAATGTAACTGGCTGTCAAAGGTGGCTTTACATTCCTGTAGCTCGGCCCTGTTGTTTGTTCCATTAATGGAGTCATGTATGGGTCAATGTTACTGGCTGTCAAAGGTGGCTTTACATTCCTGTAGCTCAGCCCTGTTGTAGCAGCGTCCTATGCAATTCAGCTTCTCAGCTGTAAGTCAAGATCAATAGTCTAAAAACTATTATTAATCATTACTATTACAAAAAATACTTACAGGTATGTAATTAGCATTGATATAGTCTGAACCCTCAACATCATCCACTGGACTCAACATGACTCGAGTTCGATCAACTGCAAAAGAGAAACGAATATATATTGCATTATGATAATACCTCGGTCAGTACTGGCACGGAAATTAAGAGGTCGGAAGTTTAAGTCTCGGTCTGGTCAAAAATTTTGTTCGATCCACAACCATTTAAAATTTACCCACTCAAATTCCCTTGTTACTTAATGTTTAAAATAAAAAGTTGCATCTCCTCATATCGTCACCTTGGATGTGATCCCTGGCTATACAGCAGTTACAAGTTGAATTGCTACTGACTAGCACCCCAAACAAATTTATAAAGTAGGGAGACGGGCAACATAGGGCTAGATAGCTCAGTTGGTTAGAGAGACTGCCAACATATGGCTAGATAGCTCAGTTGGTAGGGTGCCAACATAGGGCTAGATAGCTCAGTTGGTAGAGTGCCAACATAGGGCTAGATAGCTCAGTTGGTGAGTGCCAACATAGGGCTAGATAGCTCAGTTGGTAGGGTGCCAACATAGGGCTAGATAGCTCAGTTGGTGAGTGCCAACATAGGGCTAGATAGCTCAGTTGGTCAGTGCCAACATAGGGCTAAATAGCTCAGTTGGTAGAGTGCCAACATAGGGCTAGATAGCTCAGTTGGTAGGGTGCCAACATAGGGCTAGATAGCTCAGTTGGTAGAGTGCCAACATAGGGCTAGATAGCTCAGTTGGTTAGAGAGACTGGCAACATAGGGCTAGATAGCTCAGTTGGTAGAGTGCCAACATAGGGCGAGATAGCTCAGTTGGTTAGAGTGCCAACATAGGGCTAGATAGCTCAGTTGGTAGAGTGCCAACATAGGGCTAGATAGCTCAGTTGGTTAGAGAGACTGCCAACATAGGGCTAGATAGCTCAGTTGGTAGAGTGCCAACATAGGGCGAGATAGCTCAGTTGGTAGAGTGCCAACATAGGGCTAGATAGCTCAGTTGGTAGAGTGCCAACATAGGGCTAGATAGCTCAGTTGGTAGAGTGCCAACATAGGGCTAGATAGCTCAGTTGGTTAGTGCCAACATAGGGCGAGATAGCTCAGTTGGTGACTGCCAACATAGGGCTAGACAGCTCAGTTGGTAGAGTGCCAACATAGGGCTAGATAGCTCAGTTGGTTAGTGCCAACATAGGGCGAGATAGCTCAGTTGGTAGAGTGCCAACATAGGGCTAGATAGCTCAGTTGGTAGAGTGCCAACATAGGGCTAGATAGCTCAGTTGGTAGAGTGCCAACATAGGGCTAGATAGCTCAGTTGGTTAGTGCCAACATAGGGCGAGATAGCTCAGTTGGTAGAGTGCCAACATAGGGCTAGATAGCTCAGTTGGTTAGTGCCAACATAGGGCGAGATAGCTCAGTTGGTGACTGCCAACATAGGGCTAGATAGCTCAGTTGGTGAGTGCCAACATAGGGCTAGATAGCTCAGTTGGTAGAGTGCCAACATAGGGCGAGATAGCTCAGTTGGTAGAGTGCCAACATAGGGCTAGATAGCTCAGTTGGTAGAGTGCCAACATAGGGCTAGATAGCTCAGTTGGTCAGTGCCAACATAGGGCTAGATAGCTCAGTTGGTAGAGTGCCAAAATAGGGCTAGATAGCTCAGTTGGTAGAGTGCCAACATAGGGCTAGATAGCTCAGTTGGTTATAGAGATTGGCAACATAGGGCTAGATAGCTCAGTTGGTAGAGTGCCAACATAGGGCTAGATAGCTCAGTTGGTAGAGTGCCAACATAGGGCTAGATAGCTCAGTTGGTTATAGAAACTGCCAACATAGGGCTAGATAGCTCAGTTGGTCAGTGCCAACATAGGGCTAGATAGCTCAGTTGGTGAGTGCCAACATAGGGCTAGATAGCTCAGTTGGTTAGAGAGACTGCCAACATAGGGCTAGATAGCTCAGTTGGTTAGAGAGACTGCCAACATAGGGCTAGATAGCTCAGTTGATAGAGTGCCAACATAGGGCTAGATAGCTCAGTTGATAGAGTGCCAACATAGGGCTAGATAGCTCAGTTGGTGACTGCCAACATAGGGCTAGATAGCTCAGTTGGTAGAGTGCCAACATAGGGCTAGATAGCTCAGTTGGTTAGAGAGACTGCCAACATAGGGCTAGATAGCTCAGTTGGTCAGTGCCAACATAGGGCTAGATAGCTCAGTTGGTGAGTGTCAACATAGGGCTAGATAGCTCAGTTGGTAGAGTGCCAACATAGGGCTAGATAGCTCAGTTGGTCAGTGCCAACATAGGGCTAGATAGCTCAGTTGGTCAGTGCCAACATAGGGCTAGATAGCTCAGTTGGTAGGGTGCCAACATAGGGCTAGATAGTTCAGTTGGTAGAGTGCCAACATAGGGCTAGATAGCTCAGTTGGTTAGAGAGACTGGCAACATAGGGCTAGATAGCTCAGTTGGTGAGTGCCAACATAGGGCTAGATAGCTCAGTTGGTCAGTGCCAACATAGGGCTAGATAGCTCAGTTGGTCAGTGCCAACATAGGGCTAGATAGCTCAGTTGGTAGAGTGCCAACATAGGGCTAGATAGCTCAGTTTGTAGGGTGCCAACATAGGGCTAGATAGTTCAGTTGGTAGAGTGCCAACATAGGGCTAGATAGCTCAGTTGGTTAGAGAGACTGCCAACATAGGGCTAGATAGCTCAGTTGGTCAGTGCCAACATAGGGCTAGATAGCTCAGTTGGTAGAGTGCCAACATAGGGCTAGATAGCTCAGTTGGTTAGAGAGACTGCCAACATAGGGCTAGATAGTTCAGTTGGTCAGTGCCAACATAGGGCTAGATAGCTCAGTTGGTAGAGTGCCAACATAGGGCTAGATAGCTCAGTTGGTCAGTGCCAACATAGGGCTAGATAGCTCAGTTGGTAGGGTGCCAACATAGGGCTAGATAGCTCAGTTGGTCAGTGCCAACATAGGGCTAGATAGCTCAGTTGGTAGAGTGCCAACATAGGGCTAGATAGCTCAGTTGGTTAGAGAGACTGCCAACATAAGGTTAGATAGTTCAGTTGGTCAGTGCCAACATAGGGCTAGATAGCTCAGTTGGTAGGGTGCAAACATAGGGCTAGATAGTTCAGTTGGTAGGGTGCCAACATAGGGCTAGATAGTTCAGTTGGTAGAGTGCCAACATAGGGCTAGATAGCTCAGTTGGTGAGTGCTGGCACGTTAATCCCAAAGTAGCAGGTTCTATAAATTTGTCTTTGTTTAACCAAAAATTACTTAAAATTTACCCATTCAGATTCCCTTGCAGTTTATCATTTGATTATTACAATAGTAGCAATTTCAACTGCAAATTGGTTAGATCTAGTCCCTTTGTTTAAACAGAATCAAAAGAAACTTGACTTACATGGGAGAATGTTAGTGTAGCGATTCTTACTAACATTTGCAGCCAGCACAGCGGCATTACTGGATAGTTTACGACCCACTTTAACCATAACTTCATATTCCTGTGAGAATCCATAATGACAATGGGCATTCATTACTTGGAAGTCATGACAGAAGTCTGTCAATAGGACCGGACGGGAATTCCGCTGCCGGGTTGATGCGCGGGTCATCATCCTGATGGGTAATGGCTCCATGGAGTGAGCTGGCTTGTAGCGTCCGTATGTACCTCTGGAAAAAATAGTCAGAACAGAGATTTATTGGAAGCGCGGTTGATTTAGACGTCTTCCTGCATCATCCAGAAGCACTCTGCAATAATGCTAAGAATAGAAGTTAAGAACCCAGTAGAGCGGTCTTTCAGTTTCCGATCTAATGGATGCAGAACTTCACAGAATTAAGCGGGCTCTTGGCGCTCCGATGATGACAAACAAATTTCTCAGATAATTTTGGCACCCCGAAGAAAGATGTTGACAAAACAGGGAGACCGCTAGATAGCTCAGTTGGTAGAGCGCCAGAGTTTGTTGGTTCGAAACCCACTCTAGTCAATTCTTTGTTCAACCCCAAAAATCAAGTGTAAATTCACCTGTCCAATATGTTTCTATTGACGTTTAAAGATCGCAAGGAAGAGTTTGAATGCAAAATTTTCTGAGATGTTGATAAGAGTCTAAAAGGTTTGAGGACTGTGTCTGCTTCTTGGCACCTACCTGAATTTGCGTATCATGATTATGCTAATGAGGACAAGGACGATAACAAAGAGCAGGACCAGGATGACACTGATGCCTACAACAACTCCAGTGTTATCCTCCGCTGTCAAGAAAACAACAAACATAAATAAAGACACTAAGAACAAGTATCATTTTGGAAACATCGCTTGTTTTCTTGATTTCAACAGATCTAAAGAAATCTTCAAATGTGACTCCTTGGCTCAGTGTGACAAAGAGTTCAGATTGATCTTAACGATAGAGAACATGTCTGACACTAGGATCAAGATCTTTGGAGGGAAGCTAAAATGATGGCATTCCAATATTTAGATAACCCTGGAGTTGTAGATTCAGATCTTTGGAGGGAAGCTAAAATGATGGCATTCCAATATTTAGATAACCCTGGAGTTGTAGATTCAGATCTTTGGAGGAAAGCTAAAATGATGGCATTCCAATATTTAGATAACCCTGGAGTTGTAGATTCAGATCTTTGGAGGAAAGCTAAAATGATGGCATTCCAATATTTAGATAACCCTAGGGTTGTAGATTCAGATCTTTGGAGGAAAGCTAAAATGATGTGATTCCTCCCTGGAGATATAGATTTCAAGGAACTTTAAGCGACAGTTTCCTAAGCACTAAAGAAACACATTGTAGACCTTTTCCCTAAGTTGAGCCCTGTTTAGGAATCCTTATACAAAGGTTTACTTCTACACAAGATTGTAGACCTTTTCCCTAAGTCAAGCCCTGTTTAGGAATCCTTATACAAAGGTTTACATCTACACAAGACAAAGATCAATGTCCACATTCATGGCCCAACTTGAAGTGGAATTCTACACTTGCATGGCCCTGTAAATCACACATTTCTTTGGGATGCCTAGTGGCACAATTCATGGTAAGTAGAGCCATGACATTAGGCCCAGAAGTACTACAGGCAAATTGTGCACAATGCCTCCCTGTTTTAAGTATCATTATGTGGGGAAAAAGGGTTGTTTAACTTACGTAAGAGAACATGTCTGGAGAACGGAGTATCGGAGTAGCCGGTTTTAGTGAACGCTCGGAACTGGTAGCTGAAAATCAAAAGTAACATTCATAGTTTTTGAGATTACTAAAAACACTTTTAAAAAAGTTGTTTAATGTAAATTAAAGGCAAAGTATACAGGCCTTCAATTATTTGAACTGTTTAATTATTCTAAATGTAGAAATATATAATAAAACTAACATTTAAAAAAATGGTCGTATTTTGAGATATTGCCGAAAATCCGGACTCAATATGTCCACGCAGGAAGAATAATCCATAATAGTTACCAACAGTAACACTTCTGGAGCATAAAAACTGACATCTATTTTTAAAAACCACATTTCTTTGTTTTTCAAAGTGCTTTATAATATTGAAAGACTTCAAATGTTTTTATTGCCACATACTTTAAGATTGATTACCAAACGTACCTTCCCTCAAATAACAAGAAATATAGTATCATTTGGTAATAGAACAAGAAATAGACTGAAATATTAGAATATGCAAACATCTTGAGCGTTCTTACACGTATATTCTGTTGTGCTTCAAGGGTCCATTACAATAGACGTCTTTATTCTCTTCAGAGCAGGACTCTTCACCAATGACAATCGTTCTACTAGCGTAGGCTTCTCTCTTACCGGATTCTACACACAAACAATGAAATGTGTTTGTTCAATTAACTTCTGGTTTGGGTTTTTAGGCACTGTTTGATTTCCACACTGGGTTAATGTGAGCTACAAAAGCATGAGCTGTTTACTCCCTAGGGAGCTGAGAAAGATTAATAGAATGTTATTGGCCAAATGACTGGACACTGATGTTAAGCGCATACGCTATTGTTAAATGAGCTATATACAAACTAGTTATTAATATTTTCAATATAATACTCTTTTTTATTTTGTGACTGGTTAAATAATAACAATAATAAAGAACACTTAGTGGAGCGTCGGTATTCGCCTAAAGAAGGCGCTCATGTCCCTTGAGTTGAAGAGAGAAAGACCAATTAGGACTGAGGATTGTGTGAGTATGCTTGTTTGAACAGGTGAGATTTTAAGTTTGTCTTGAATGTTGTGATGGATGGAGATGATTTGACAGTCAGGGGTTGTCATACCAACCTACCAACCTGTACAGTTTCTTGACCGATGGCTACTAGTTATATAAGAACTAGTTATTAATATTTTCATTATTTAGTGGATAATACTATTTTTTTGTGACTGGTTGTCATACAAACCTGCAGTAAGATCAGCATAAGAGTAGTGTTCAGCAATCTGGTAACGTTGTATTGTTTCTTGATCGATGGCTACTGCCCATGTACGAGTCTTTAGCCCTTCAGTCAAATTCCCTTGGGTCGGCAGATCAGCGTGGCTAACAGCTGCACAAAAGACAAGATCAAATAAACCCCATAAATGAAACTGAGATACCAGAATGGTTGTTGACAAATGTTTCATTTATGTTAAAAAAGGGTCTGAATAAAAAACTGACATTGCTGAATAATGAAATTGACAGAATTGGGAGACCACCAGCATTAGGGTTGGATAGCTCAGTTGGCAGAACGCTGCTCTGGTCAAGTTGTCTTGGTTCAACCAAAAATTGATAAATACTGGAGTTACAGGAAAATATTGTTTTTGAAAGATTAAATACATTTCAAATCTGTGTTTTTGTTGAACCCCATCTGGTTCTGCGAAGCCGAACTGAGCAGGAAACCACTCATAAATGGTATGTGACATGGTTCTTTGGCTGGTCACCTTATTCTGGTTAGCATAGTTGTGTTGTGATTAGCTATAAAAAATTACCAAATGAAATATTGTACACAAAGATGGTAATGAAATATAACATCATTGTTTGATTATAGACTGAAAGCTCACTGATTATAAAGTTCACAAGCTAGAACCATATTTTTTGTTTGGATTATTTCCCTCTGATTTCAGCTGATAAAGTAACATATGAGGACAATACATATAATGTGTTTACATGCTGAACAATTTGTATGGGTTTTTACAATTCTCTAATGACTCACACAACGGATTCATCCTGAACGGATTCAGCCCAAGTTTTCACAGATCTGTTGTTAATTCATGCATACGGTAAATCAAACAAAACATGAACACTGTCTGCTTCACTTTGGTAAAAACCTTCAAGATTGAATTTTTCTGGTGTTGGGATGGGTCGAACACAATTAAAAAAACCACAAAAAAACAAATACTGTTCTTCCCCCCTTTTTCTTGTTTGCGATGACACATGTGACTTAAGGCTAGGGCCCTCCCAGCAGAGGAAATGAGTTAAAATTGAATCACCTCCTGCTTCTGCAATCAGAACAGTGTAGTTCACAATATCCCTCTCAGAGTTGTCAAAGTAGGACGTGTCAAAGGTCACAGGGAAGGTGTAAGGAGTGATGTCATTGGTGCTACTCGGTGCTTTAGGAGGGTCATCATCGGCTTTAGGGTCTGGAGAATAAAGGCGTTTAAGGTTTAAGGTGAAACTCATTGAGCTTCAAATAACTTATTACTGCTAGACAGAACGACAAACATTAATCTGTTGCATGTCATGGTGGAGTGGTCAAGAGCACTGGCTCAAGCTCTGGTGTTTCTGATCAGCAGGGTGTTTAATAATAATAATAATAATATAATATTGAGTTTTTATATAGCGCTTTTTCACTCCCTACGGGTGTCTCAAAGCGCTTCAAGATATTACCCCTGGTCACTGGGCCTTTATTCACTCCTTAAACCATCTCAGCTCCCTGGGGAGTATACAGCCTCGTGCAACAAATGCGCTACTCGGCTAAATCAATCACAAGAACCATCTCTGCCCTCACAGGTACCCATTTACCCCTGGGTGGAGAGAAGCAATAATAGTTAAGTGTCTTGCTCAGGGACACAAGTGTCACGACCGGGATTCGAACTCACACTCTGCTGAACAGAATCAGCAGAGCTTGAATTCGGAGCTCTTAACCGCTCGGCCACGACTCTTTGTTTGAGTCCCAGTGATGACACTTGTGTCCTGAAGCAGTTTTAGGCAAAACTTGTTGAGCTTCAAATAACTTATTACTGCTAGACAGAACGACACACATTCATCTGTTGCATGTCATGGTGGAGTGGTCAAGAGCACTGGCTCAAGCTCTGGTGTTTCTGATCAGCAGAGTGTTTGTTTGAGTCCCAGTCATGACACTTGTGTCCTTAAGCAAAACACTAAATAAACACAGCTTCGTCCTTTGAATGGGCCAAAGGTCCCATGTGTTGTGAATGCACGAAAAAGAACCAAGTATAGAAGGGGTTTGCCGAAGTGTTTTTGGATTGATTGGCAGCCTAATGTGCCACAGAACCTTGTTAAAGAGTCAGTCTTTTACTTCAACATTGCGATCTCAAGATGATATGCCCTTTATAAGAATGGTTAATTATTATTAATCTGAAGGTCATAGGTTCAATTCCCGCTCTAGTCAATTATTGAAAGCATTCAGAATGAATTAGCAGAGAACTCACAATGGGAGGTAGTTGATTTGATGACCCATCTCAATCTACTGATGAGAGTATCAGACTTAGCAGTCAATGTGATGTTGTATCTCGTACTAGTCTTCAACTTAATACACCTAAAGTCTGTTATTGAAGAGTTCACCTCAACTTGGTAGGTATCACAGGCAGTCGAGGATCGGATCTGATCTGCCTCGCAGATCCCGATGATGTATCGATCCACAATGCCCCTAGGGGGTGTCCAGGCCATGTGGAGCAGACTGTGGGTAGCTGACTTGAAGGTGATTGGACCAGGGACAGCTGGTGCTGCACATTTAAGAAAGGAAAAAATAACAATTGGCATGAAAATATGACTCATTGTACAAATTGTGGCCAAAGATTTTATCATAATCAGGGCTCCAATTTACTGGCCAACCTTATTCTTGTAAGCTAAAATTTGAAATGCTTTGCTGTTACTTGTGCTTAAGCAGCTCTATGAAAATGTGGCATTTCATACCAATACCAGAAAGCCCAGTACTTACGTATTCGTTGTATGGCTGTGACTGGATGCAAGCTGAGAAGTCCTCCCCTGTCTGCCCTCACCTCAGCCCTATATTCCTGCCCCGGTAGTAGCTCATGATCAAACACTAAATGACAATCTCTTCCTTTACATGGAACATTCTTAACAGCGACTTGATGATTTGTCCCAGAAAGGAAGAGGGTAGCTCTGTAGAAGTCCACGACACAACCTTGGCAATTATTGCTGGTCCAAACTAGCTGTAGCTTGATGTCATCCAGGACATATACAATGAGGCTCGATGGACCCATTGGCACTACGAAATCAAATCAGTAAGATTGTCACATTGTGTCACAAGTGAATCAAAGATTCTCAAGTTATGTGAAAAAAAAGGCAACTTTAGAGCAGTGACTAACCAACTAGACCACCAAGATTACTTGGTAGCCAGAGGCAGTTTGAATCCTATATTTAAGCAGTTGGTACCGCTGGTAAGACACTGCTCTAGAATTACAAAGGTAGGCTATATTATAGGATTAAATTAATCGAACGATTCCAAAAACCAAAGGTATACTTTGTCTTCAAAGCTATTAGTTTGTGAGCTACTCACATGTCAGTACGTTGAACAGATTTGGGTCACTCCTGGACGACTGAGCATTTGTTTCCAATGTGACATTGTACTGAATCCCAGATTTCAACCCTTCAAACCTAGCTGTGTTACTCCCTGAACCAATGACCTGTTCATTATGAAGGCATTGAGAGCAAGTGACTATGACATGTTGGTAGTTTCCCTCTGGTGTGTCCCATTGTATCGTGAAGGTGGAGCTGGTTCGCTCACTAATCCTGATACCTGTGGGTGGCAAAACACCTGAGGAAACCAGAAGAGAATGAGTCCCAATAAATTCCATCTAAAAGGGGGGCTTCAATGTCAAATTTAGTAAAGTGATAGCTTCATTTTCTAATTGATAGAGTTTTCATGAACATGGTGCTGGTCTGGTCGCTTCTCCTGCTGGTAAATCATCCGAGGAGACCAGACCAGAATTAGTCCAAATAAATGACCCTTTAAAAGGAGGCTTCAATCTCTCTCATATAAATATTGGTTTAAAATCTATGATTAAGATTATGATATTGTGATTGAGTAACTAACTTACCAGTGTCTACAGTCATGCTTTGGGGATAGCTTGATTTCCCATTTCTGCTGACAGTGACTACTGAACATCCATAAGTAACACCAGGTAATAGCTCACTCACAAGAAACAAAGTCTCTCTGGTTTGCCATGTCATCGATGGTTTGAATCTGTAGTTCTGCGCTTTGCAGGAGATGGAGAAGTAATTTACCAGAAGGGGTGGGGTGTGTGGAGGGAAGATCCACTCTAGTCTGAAGCTGTTTGCTGTGGTGTTAAATACCCTTACATTTGATGGAGGTTCCGTTTCTGAAATACAAACAATACATTTGAGGTTAAAATGATGTACACATCATTGGCCACAGAGGTTATGGCCTCCGTTGCCCCTGGGTTTGGCCTTGGTGCCCCTTCAAAGGTTTCCCATTAACTTGAAGATTTTCCAATGGAAGTGCCCTGGGCAGAATGTTAATTTCAGGCCTGCTATAGCACACAAGCCTAACCTTATCTATTTTAACTGTTCAAATGACTCTGTGATTTAACCTTCAGTTCATCAAGTTTGTTAGTGAGTTTTAATCAAATTCAAATTTTAAGTTTAAGCAGTATGCCCTTAGCATGCCAAAATTTTAGTTGGAGTTTATCCTTGGTTTTAAAAAGCCCCACGATATTCGATATAATCACGATTAATGAAATTTGACATCACCAGTCTTCAAACTCCAAGTGAAAGTTGTAGAAGAGACAGTCCTAGCATAAGAGAGGTGTTCTAATGACCTATTCTTCTGGTTTTACTCCAAACCTATGGGGTGCAAGATGTCTCAGCTAGGAAATACATCGTGATATTGCGATATATTGATTAAAACCAAATCGATCCGATATCGAAATCGTTTCCAAATAAATATCGCGATATTCGATAATATCGTGATATCGCCCAAGCTTAACTGTGCAAACTGGTTATCTTGATGATTAATGTTCATCCATAGAAAACATCTAATTTTTAATTTGTTACTTTAATTTGATCTGCCCACATTTGCAAGGATCGGCACTTACTTTTAATTCTAATTAAACTGTTCTCATTTTTCCCTCTTTTTTCCCCTTTATGTTAGCTTGTGTATGAGGCGAACCCAGTCTATCTACCTCGCTCTATTTCAACCTACCTGGAAACCACTCTCTGTAAATAGTGGTTGACAGCGGCCCGCTGAATGCTTGTATGTTGAGTTCATACCGTGCCCCTGGATAGATCCCATATAGGGTGATGTGTTGCTTTGTTCCGGCCAGGTCATCGGATCGATAATGTTTAAACCCACCGGGATAACTGTCTGTTTGGTTGTAGGAAAATATGTACTTGTTGATGTTGGTTTGGTTCTCAAAGAACCACTGAACGGTTGCCTTGGTAACATTGCCATCAAGGAGCTGCAACTCTGGATCCGGAAAGTTGAGTTTATGAAAAACTGACGGTAGAATAGAGATTGGCAGAAAATATTCAGAAAAACCAGAGCAGTTTGGGATTAACAAGTTAAAATGTTGTTTAAAAATGCTAGTTTTTTATCTCTTTTCCATGCAGCAACATACAAATGTCCATTGGGCAGGGTAATGAACATCATTGATAAGGAATTAAACCAGACGCTGGAAAAAGAAATACATTTAACTCAATTCGCAATAAGTGAATGGCTGAAAGTGAGTGCGTACTTCACACATGGCCTACATAAGCTTTTTAAAGCCTACATGTATCAGGCGATTTGATACATTTTCTGCTGATTGTTCTGCGAGTAAAAGTAAAAAATCAGATGGGTCTAACTTAGGAAGAACATCAATCATTTCCTTATTGCAATAGAACGAATGTCACAGTACCGAACATCAATCATTTCCTTATTGCAATAGAACGAATGTCACAGTACCGAACATCCTAAAAATTGGACTCAAATGAAAAGATGGAAATATTGAAGTGTGACCAGCAGATTCTATTCTTCACACCGTGTCATGCAGAACCTTGTGGTGTTATTTTGGTCAAAATGTCAAACATAGATTAAAAGGGTGAATTCTAATTTCGATTCTGAATCATGCAGCGTGTGGGGTTGGTTTGTAAGGTAAAAATATAGCAGCAATTGACGCATAATTAACTTGCTTTATCAAACAACAAAACTGCTCTGCAAACAATATTGATAAAAGGCAAACACAACATAAAAGCTTTCAGCCAGGGCATGCATGCATTTTTAACTAAGTAACCCTGATGTTTCCTAATTATGGAGTAATTTTTGGAGGTTAGTTCAGGTCTGTTTTCACAGTGAAGGTAATCAAGAGAAATTCTTTGCTATAAATCTCTCTGCACCCTTTTGTAATGTTTTGTCAAATCAGGGATAGAAGTATTCTCTCTTTGTATAAATCAATCAATACTTTGTAATATCTCAGCAGAATGCATGGATACTGTCCCTGAATTACTTTTTTATACCCATTCATTTTCCCCCAATCTTCAATCGAGAGATTTTTACATATGTCTTTGTCCTGGAATTCACCGAATTTCCATGGTTCCATATTCAGTTGAGAATTATTTTATCAACTTTGGTTCCATAGATCAACAACAACAAAACCCAGTAGAGTTGCAATGGTTCTACTGCAGCATCAGAACCTTTAACGGTAGGGTCATAGATTGGTAAATACTTCAGCATCAGAACCTTAACGGTAGGGTCATAGATTGGTAAATACTTCAGCATCAGAACCTTAACGGTAGGGTCATAGATTGGTAAATACTTCAGCATCAGAACCTTAACGGTAGGGTCATAGATTGGTAAATACTTCAGCATCAGAACCTTAACGGTAGGGTCATAGATTGGTAAATACTTCAAAATAACCATCAAAACTTACTTGGTAAAAAGAACACAGCTGTTGATAGTATGAACATTTTTGAGAAAGGATTCCCTTCAAACTAATTTGGTTTGGATAATTGTTGTCACCCAAAAACATTTGAGTATGAGAAGTATTCTTTGAGTTGGCGTCTGTTCACGAATGCTGTGGGTATCTGTTCACTAAATGTGGATGGATTAGTCCTTGAATCTCCACTGACAGTTCTTTCACTGTTTTCACTGTTTTCTCAGCAAGGTAGACACTGCTTTCAGCCAAAACTTTCCCCCGTTCTTTCACTGTTTTCTCAGCAAGGTAGACATTGTTTTTAGGCAAAACTTTCCCAAGTGACTTTCATTGTATCTTTCTTTATAATTTTGCTTATAAGTCAGCCTTATGTTGCCCAAAAATCAATCTATGACCCTTCCTTCAACAAGTTAAGTTTTCTGTCAGGTTTCTTTACAAAGTTTCCCCCGAGTTCAAGTCACTAAAAACATGAAAAAGGGTGCAGTAGAGCTTTGAGTGGATTTAAATACCTGTTGTGATATTAATAAAATCACTTGCAGATCTGCCAAAATCATCATCTCGTGCAACTACGTTCACGCTATACATCACCGCTGAGGTGAGACCATGTTTAGCCATACAGACAGATGTGCCGTTCAGAAAGTGATCTTTATGCCAAGTCCGGGTTTCGTCTAAGTAGGACTTGGTGACTAGGAAGTAGTAGATAGAACCCTCAGGTCCAACGGGTTCAATGAGGCACAGAGTGATTGAGTCAGGGGTTACTTGGATGCTAGCGAGGTCAATGACCGGGCGTGACAGCACTTTTTTTAGGAAGGGAAGAAACAGAAATCACCAAAATAAAATGCGGCATTTAAAGGGAAGGATACATTTGGTAATCCCTTTTAAAATTAATGGCAATAACAACTTACTTGGTAGAAGTACAGCAGTTATCGATAAAAGCCTTTTGATAATCAGTTAATTTGGTAGTAATGTAGTTATGGAAAAAGATAAAAGCTTTTATAAAAAAAATATTGAATCTGAGAAGCTTTTCTGTCAGAAATGTTTCTCACACTGTCTGTATTCCAATTGCTGATTAATATTCCTGCATGGACAAAATCACTACGGTTGTGATATCTCCAAAACACTACCACATTTATCTGGATTTGTTTTCACAGGTTAATTATGTTGTATATAAAACAATTGAACAGTTCCAAAAACCAAAGGTATACCTTCCCTTTATAAGGAGAGTGGAATGGTGCTTTAAATGAAGAGGTTTTAGGGAAGTCAACACAAATGTATTAATAACACAAATCAATGAGAGAGTTAACTTGCGCATTAGGCTAATTGGCTATACTACAAATCAGAGAGTAAACTTGTGCATTAATAGGCAAGTTTAAACAGGTTATTGTTAAGTCCTGCATGGGTAAAATATTAGAAGCTCTATTCTACAGGCTGCTGTTATGGTTAATGTTAGGTTTTTATAAGTTTGTAACAGTGCATGTTTGTAAGCTGTAACCCATTTCCCCTCCTAAATGGATATTCCTGTAGGCATCATGTCAGAGGCAGTTTTTATGCTGTTTTGTAAAACTGCATTTTTTACTTTCAGTTTAAAACACAACAATGAGGAAATTAGACTTGTCATCTGTAACTTGACCCCCCCCCCCCCGATCTGAGAATTCCTGCTTTGTACTGCCTGGTCGGAAATTTGATATTTTTGCCAATGTTTGGTTTATAATGGGGCGCCAAAACCTATACTAGTGCTGTGCAGGCTAAGGCCGACCCTAGCCCTGAGGCCCTGTTGTGAACATAACAGGTCGATTATTGAGTGAAAATGCAGCCAAGACCCTCGGAGGTACTCCTAGAACTATGATGAGGTACGATGAGGTACCTCATCATAGTATTACTATTAGGAGTACCTCGGAGGTGGTTGGAATGATGATGAACGTGGCTCTCCCAATGTTTTATTTAAAGTTTAAACAATGACAATACTATAATTTAGTTGGTAAAAGGCACTGCTCTAGGATTGCAATGCAAGGGCTGTCGGTTCGAATCCAACCTGAGTATAAATATGCCTGTGATATTTTTTTTCACAAGACTCTGGAAAGTACTGACTATACATTGCTTACATTAGTCATTACAGTTACCAACATCAGTGATTGAGTAAAAAGCGAAATTCTTCTTTATCCCGACGCAAATTTAATTAGCACTATAAAAAATATATAAAAATTAGTCTAGTTAATGTTATATTAGGCAGTTTGGTGACACTGTCTTCCTTGCCCTCTTAGGTCACACACAAAGTGTCACAAAATACTGTCTGGTCATCCAGGCTAGCAATGGTTTGCATTGGCTGCATGGGTTTCTACCGTTGGTACGTGCACCACACATAATTATAGGAAACTTTCGTCTTAGTGGAATTTTTAGGCGAAAATAGAGCCAGTTCAGTTGGTCAAGAATTAATAGTGCGCGGTAGAACTGTTTATAGCAAAACTTAAATGGAGGTTTAATGGTATATCTAATATTATAAGGCAGGGACTTCATAAAAAAATCATCCATTAATTGAGGCCCCACGGTAAATTAGGAAAGACTGACTGTGACAAAAAAAATAATTACACGGTGTAGTTTGCCGACTGACATCAGCAAAGGTAGTTGTTGGGTCGACTCCGTCTGGTGTCCACGGCACATAGGGCCCTGTCCCTTCCGTAGAGACACCATTTTGGTCGGGAAATATGGTAGAAACATCTGTGGACGTTATCAGAGTTCTCAACTCATCTCTTCCGCCTTGAGATGATGAAATTCCAGACGATTTTGTAGAATTTCCATCCACTGATGTTACGGCGGACGCCGTAATCCCAAGTTCTGTCAAAAGTGCTGTAGTGGCTGACGTGACAACAGAGGGCGCTAGATCAGTTGTGACTTCTGGCGAGAAAGTGTCCACCTCCAAAAAGGTTGCGCTAGTGAATGTGTCTTCTGTCCCCCTTTCTAATGAAGTGGGCGCACTATCCGTAGATGGAGATGCAGTTTGATTTACAGCTGAAACAAAACTCGTTCCTGAGGATGCACGAAAAAAAACATTAACAAAAAGATTTCAACTTCATAAAACAGGCCTACAGCACTGTGTCTTTGTGCAGTCACGTGGGATTTGGTGCAAGATAAGTTCATCCACATTGATTGCTTCTATCGAACCAATCATATTTCAATAATAAGTATGATTTGTTATGGAGTCTTATATGAATATTCTTAACAGTAGCATAATTTAGAAGAACATCTACTCCGGACAAGTGGTTCGTGGTGAACTTTGTAAGCTTAAATGCTTTTGATTTGTTATAATTTAAAAATCATGTGTGGGGTGAATCTGCTCGCAATGGTTTTCCTCCCTTTTACAGATTCTGACGAAACAAAACAACTTTATTACAAAAGACGTTAAACAATAACACAATACAAGGGCCTGTCATTACAACAAATTACAACGGTCGTTAATACTTACCTAAAATCAAAGTTAAATAAGCAGCCAACGATATCTGTAGAAATACAACATACAAATAATTACAATAAGTATTAGGGGAAGTATTAATTGGCAAACAAACATTGTAATTTTGTTCAATTATCCTTTGGGAAACTTCCTTGTTAATTAAGTTATTTAAATCATACAAATTTGATTCAGGCATCATACACTACTTGCTTACAGAAAACAAAGTCTGCTTCGGCCATAATTCACAAAGTGTTTATTATTATTTCGTCAGTGGTGCCATCAGGCCCATTACAACAATATTAGGCCTAATCATGATACGGTTACCAGCCAAACTACCATGGATGCCCTTCACTTTTTAGATGCTCTCCTCAATTCTGCTTTTAAATAAATGGGCAGACATTTTGTTTGGTAATTTATTTGTTGCTTAAGCCTTTAACAAGCCCTATATTATACCTGTGCTGCCTACAAATTAGCACCAGAACTCAGGCAACAGCTGATATAGGACTCCCCTCCTTTCTATGAAGCCCTTCATTTAAATTCAGCTCGACAGTTTGCCCCAGTATAGTATACTTCAAAACTAATCGAAATCAGCAATATTAAACACACAACCGGCTGCTTTCAAAACTCCTAAATAGAAAGCGCATAAGTCCTTTAAATACCACGTGTGACTCATGCGACTTAAAGGCTGTTATTTTAAAAAGTTTCACTCACTAAGACGTTTCAGCTGTTGAGAGCCATCGGAGCAAAAATTACAAAAACTACAAAATGACGCAGAGACCTACTTGAAATGATCATCGAATCTATAATGCCATGTCCCCACGAGACCGTCGTTACAGGCAACCAGCTCCAGGCAATCTCTATTAATAACATAATTATTATATGCATTCACATTACAGTTTTGTCATAATGTTCTTCTTGGGGACGACAGTGATAGGGACGGGTTAGTTGCCGCAAGAGGAACTGTGCTACTGAAGTGTTCGAGTGGTTGCCTCAAAAGTTGCATGAAAGATGGCCGAGGCCTCATATGAACAACTACATAAATCGACAAGGAACACGAATTAGTTTTGATTCACAATAATTATTATTATCTAAAAATAGAAAACTTTAAAGTGCTCTACCCGCAGGATCTATCATCCCCAACAACCTTGCAAGATCTAAACAAAATAATAGCACAAACTCAACATGTCCCCTGGTGAGCTTAAACTGAGGGGCTCCAATATGCGATGCATTCGACCGAGTCTTTATAAAAGTGAATGTTTTTCTTTAAGTTTCTCTAACCTTACGTAAACGGTATTATTGTTGTCCAGACTCAAACCATCCAATCACGTCATAAATACTTCAATTAAACTAATGTGTCCATTTTGTACGGGATTTCTTTTAAAGTTCATTATAAATTTTGATGAGAGTAAACTGATCTTTCAACTGACAAAAACATTTAAAGTCACCTCGAAATAGAATTTGTTTTTCTTCAAACATTAGAGTATATGTTTTTGAATAATAAAATAATTGTTTGAGTAATTGTTTATAACGATTGATAATGTTTATAACAAATAGAAAAGTTATTCGAGGGGGTGACTCCGCCTACCCCCTTTGTGACGTCAATCGAGGCAGACTTTGCCTCGATCGAATATCGAACACACGTACGTGCAAGTACATGCAAGTCCTAGAGTCGTAAGTTTGTACGTTTCGAAAAAAAACCCGTTTTTTTCTTGCATTTTTCCGGCAATGTTGACCAGGTGTATTGCTGCTGGATGTAGCACAACAACTAAAGATGGGGTCAGTTTGCAAAGTGGTCCGGTCCGACGTCTTTTCCAGCACTGCATGTGCAGCAAACACTTCGAACCGTCGTGCTTCGAGAATCCGGAGTACACCACACCACACCACACCTTTTGACATGAAAATTCTTTTCTAAAACATGACGCCATCCCAACAACTTTTCCAGCTAGTGGGAAGTCGAAGAAGGTACCGGAAAGACATGACGAACCTACAGGATTATTTTCCTAACGTGAAAAAGACGTATTATTTCAACTTTGGGGTGTTTTTAGCTTGCGCCAAGCGTCACTCTTGTGTTGGCACTGCGCGTGATTCACCATGCTGGGTAATCCGAGTGGACCGTCCGCACTGCAGCCATACAGTGCGTGCAGTCTGCTCCGTGACCGTAGTTCTGTACGTAGGCATCATACCTATCAGGTATCCAGACGTAGTGTACGGGGCCAGACTACACATTTTCTCTTCAAATATCGCGCCTCGATTGACGTCAAGAACAGCGCCCACCCGGGTCGGGCCTACTTTTAATTTGTAAGAAAATGGAAACTAATTTTTTTAAACCTTAGTTAACTGCTTATTCATATTCCACTTATCAAAACACAAAGCTTTATTTTGACAAAATACCACTTCCAGGTGACTTTAATTCGAAATGATTAGATCCATTTGTTTTTATGTCCACTTATGATGTCATAGTTCAAATTTTGCTCTGAAAGTGTACCAACTGAAAATGATACACCTTTAGACTGAGGTTGCAGACTT
The DNA here is from genome assembly GCF_902459465.1 of Asterias rubens. Taxonomy (NCBI): domain Eukaryota; kingdom Metazoa; phylum Echinodermata; class Asteroidea; order Forcipulatida; family Asteriidae; genus Asterias; species Asterias rubens. The sequence continues at coordinate 410,838 of NC_047067.1, read as the reverse complement.
GTATTTTATTATCCCACGTTCATAAATACTCTGTCCCTTTGAAAATAGGTGCATCACAATATATCCTTATATCCCTTTCCGTCCCTCGCATGACGCATCGCATATTTCAAATCGGATAGGCTTAAGGGCCTCACGAGGAAACTTTTACAGGCAACTTGGAGGCAACCAGAACCACTCCGGTAGCACAGGAATATTTTTCAAACAATGTCTTACGATCCCCAGAAATAACAGGGTAAGAATTCAAATAAGAGTTGATTTTTTTCTTGGTGCCTGGAACTGGTTACCTGTAAATTGCCTCATGTGACATGACATGAAACCTTGCATCCAAAGGGGCCAGCTAGCGACACGGAGCTGTTTAATGCATATAGATCGATAACATTATTGAGCTATAAAGCGTGCGGATGAATATCCAGATGGCTTTTCTGTTTTCTCAAGCCATAAAAAGGAAATAACTAATTCCGGATATTTCAAACTAGGCTATGACATTGAATACAATGTAAATAGAGGGAAAATCGCTGTAAGTTTGATGTTTTTACATATAATTATACAAGAGAACTAAAACATTAAAGTGACATGAATGAAGCACCTCGAGTAGAACCGGATATTTAATTAGGTAAGAAACAGTCAGGGTATGTTTGGCGTAACCCGACTAGCCTAAAATTGACATTTCCTCCAATGATCCTGAGGAAAGATTTAACATTAGCCTATGATCCTAACTTTACCATTACGCATCTTTTTCACTTGATTTTTGTTTACATGCCAGTTTTTTTTATCAATTATTATTATGAACCACGAGGGAAACTGACTGGGTAAATCTTTGAATGATGTTTGTTGGGGTTGAACAAAAAATTGACTAGAGTTGGATTTGTTTGTTTGTCACATCGTGCGGTGTGAGAGATTATAGCACCACCCATTGTGCTGATCCTGCCCTGTGATTGGTCTAGAGCATGACGTCACACAATGACTGTTTTCGAAACCCAGGCCTGACTGCAGCCTCAAGATATCAATGAGAATTAACATGTGGATGATTAGAGCTTCCCTGGAACAGTTTGTAAGTAAATTATCTCGTATGACATGACTTCAAGAGTTTATAAATAGTCACCCTGTGGGTCTTTAGAGAAGCGAACAAACAACTGAAACTGCTTAGAAGAATAAGATATTGTAAACGTTAAATTGTTGAATGTTTACAAGTTTACTACAATTATAAACTTAGAACAGAAACACGCGTTATATGAGACTCTAAGAAGATTACTTCTGACTGACACAACCGAAGGTCCAAATGTTCATAGATTTGTTATTTCATGTATAATGGTTGAAAACTGTCTGCGACTATATATTTTTCAGCTATTTACAAATCCTGCGTAACAGTCCTTGCACTGCAATTTCTTAGTCAACGCAACCCCACGATTTAAGGTACTTGCCAAGTGACAATCATGGCCGACCATTATGGTGGAACATCCCCAGCAGCAAGCCAGACAATGTGTTATTATCAACAGCTGCAGTGCTACTTACGGCATAATTACCAACGGCTACCTTTAACTGTTTGAAATATATCGAACCAATAATATAAAGGCGTTACATAACAAAGGAGATGAATTACCGGATACTCTACTATAACAAGATCTGTAAAGTTGACTTAATCTTGAATTTAATTAACAGTTCCGTATAGTTTAAACTGTTTAATCAAATTATACCTTAATGTTTGAGTGACATGATAGTAGTTTTCATTTGAAGTTGATAAAACAATGGACGTTCGTTCATGTTCAATATTGCCGCAAGAACGTTGTTTTATAACGCTTGATTTTTTTGTTTCCATAATTTCCTCGTAATTACGATAACGAAAAGAAAAACGTGGTGGAACCATATCATATGAGTGTCTTGTAACGAGGCAATTTTTACAGGCAACTTGGAGTCAACCAACTGCACACACAGTGCATAATGCAGGACCACTTACGCAGAGCATTAGGGGAAAGGGGCAGAGCATGTTTCATTTCTAGAACATTGTCTAACAATCAAGAAGATTTGTGAACAATGAAATGTGCATGGTTTTTTTGTATTCATAATATAATTGTCAGGAAATAATTGTTTCATTGAAACCCGTGTGACATGGCCCGAAGGCTAGTAGAACGTCATAAAAACAGTTTTCAACCGTTTATTTTTTATTTAAAGTAGTATTCTTTTTTTTGGTCTATGCTGACCAAAATGTTTGTCAGTTTTATGTATAATTATAAGAACATGTTTGGAAATAATGTTAAGCTATGAGTGGCGCACTTCTTGACCTTTCAACGAGTAGATCATTCAGCTGTTATTGTTGTCCCAGTCTATCTGCGTATGTTTCTTTTAAATTAGTTAAGTTCAATGGCGAAAGAAAATGTGATACAGTATCGCAACCCCCCCCCCCCCCCCCCCCCCAAAAAAAAAAAAAAAAAAACGTTTAGTTAAAAGTCGTATTCTTTGATGCATTTTGACTGAACCGATGTGTACTTTCGTTGCATCTGAATAATATAATTCCATCTTTTTCAAATTGGTGAGTAAACTGCAATTTAAGTAACACCATTGTGCGCAAGTCTTCATTCAATGTCAGGGGTCAGACTTTAAAGTGAAAGTTGTTTCCTAAATGCATTACTTCACAATAAGTACGGAAGTCTGAAAAAAGGCAACAAACTTTTTCACACACGAAGAAATTAAAGCGGGAAGCCCCTTGCGGTATTAGCGAAGCGTTTCCCGTTGGATGGTTGAGGAGATATTCTATTTATATCCTATATAGCACTCGTCCAAAGCCCATAAGCAGAAAAACAGTGCTTAGCAGGACATTTCATGCTTAAATATGTAGGACACAATTAATGTCTAGTAGTTCTTAATAAAATGTATGTTTACATATAAAAATATATACACGACATGAATAACTGGCCGCCAAAAGTACAGTAAATAAATAAACCATAATATAGGTTTTCTCGGTCAATTTCGGAAAATGAGTAGCCAATTTAACCACCAAGCTATTCTATTTCGCGCAAAATCGAATGCTACTCAAAAGGGTCATTCGATTTCGTTTTGGGATTAGTCAAATGTAATGTTGCGTCATTTGAATTAACAAAATAATCATTCAATTTAACAATTCATCAAAGCAGCATTCAAATTCGCAGACGCTTCTTGAGGCGTGTGTGTCACGAAAAAGAATATTGAACAAAGTGCTAAAGGAATTTGACTCGACCCAAAACGAAATTGAATGGCCGAATTCTTAATTTGAAACGCAGTAACAACTGGAGAGGCAAAACAGCTTTAATTCGAACGCATGAAAATGAAATTGACTGCCAATGTGCCGAATTTGGCCGAGAAAACCAATAATATCAACAGCACATTTCATGCGAAATTGCACCTAATTAATTGGCTGGTAACCTTATTCTAGTAAGAAGAAGTTTGTGGTGCTTAGTAGCTCTCTGACAGTGGGCCAAGGGGCACAAAATATATGAACCATAAACATGGAAGTATACTGTGTCCACTAATCAAAGTGATGGCGATTGGAAGGGGGGTGGGGGGCATCACGTGATATAACGGGAAGGAAGTATGCCGGTTCACTTGAATTATCTCATTCTATAAATTCACTGGAAACACAATGACAGAAGTTGCCATCTAACTTGAGAATGATTTCCCTTTATTGTGAGACCGAAGGGAGATCAGAAGGTGATCAAAGAACAAGTGTAAACGCAGATCGAGACAAGGTCCTGCAATTTGGGATGCTCACATCCCCGGTGTGAGGTCATACAATAGAAAACCTGCTGCAATCATTGACTTCGCGCAGTAACCTTTGCAGTCAGCTGAACTGAACTCCCGTTTAACTTATAAGCGAGATCAATGTGAGATCATACTCAAGTGTGAACGCGGCACAAAAATGCTTGATCTCGCTTTCGGGATCTGATCCTCCTTTGACCCTTGTAGGATGATCAAGTGTAAACGCGGTGATACGTCCATAACACAAAACCCCTAATATTCATTAATAACTAAACAAAATGATATGAAATAAATTGTCTCTGTGAAATTGTGTTGTTTCCTGATGGTGACGTAAACATATAAATGCAAGCTCATGGACCGATCAGCTTATAAAGAAAACCAACTTATCCATCGCTTCAATACTCCATACTAAACTTACAATGCACTTAATAATAAGCATGATATAAGCGATCAAATTTCCTGCATGCCTTACAAAAGTTGTCATCAATAATTTCAGTAGACTTACCAGATAAAATGATTGTTCTTGGAAAAACGAGCATGCTCAGAACTACGTAAACAATTGATATAACACAGGTAAATCTGCTGCAACCTAGCGTTTAAAAGTCTCCAAAGTATATCACTGAAAGCCCGAAGGTTGTTTTTGTAAATTTTTGTCGCTGACATTTGACCATAATTCAAGAAACTGATTTCCACTGCAATCGGATATGAACTGCAAATCACACTATACAAACATCCTTAATGTAAAAACAAAGCGTATACCACCACTCCAGTTGTAAGAAAAACAAAATGATATTTTCTTTATTTTACTTCCTCGTGACAATACGCAATTTATACTTGATATAGTGTAGAATGCCGCCATCTCGGAATAATATGAACGTCTTCAGCACAAATATACGTTGAATCAAATTACGCGCACAAAAAACAACTGGTTTTTGTATACATCTGGTGTCAAATATAAAGGGGCAACGCCTTCAAATCTCATAAGACGCTACTGTTTGGAATTACTCCTTAACCTTTCCAAGGAGGATTCATGTACAAAACACCCCTATTGTTTTGTAATAAGTGAGTAGGCCTTGTGATTAACAAAGGAAAATAAATGCGTCTCTTGAAATACAAGCGGAACGTACGGTCGGCCATTTCTGAAGGCAAACATTTGGTTCAACAAATCAAAGCGGCTGTGTCTGTCATCAAGTTACAAAAATACAAAGCGGCTGTGTCTGTCATCAAGTTACAAAAATACAAATTTTCAAGGGATACTAGGCAGCCCATGTATTTTGCTTTTAATATAATAATATGTCCAACCATAGGCCAATTCATAAAAAATATAAAAACGCTTTTATATCATTAAAAAATCACGTTCCGAAGACAAAGTGCCCCTTTAATGTTTATGAACATAGTTGGGTTCATTACTGTAGAGTAAATGGGGCGGGGGGGGGTAGTTCATCTCATGTTAGCTTACAGAAATTGTATCTAGATCGGTAACGCAACATTTGATCTTATGGTCTTTTTTTAAAGGATTGACCTTAAAGAGGAGCTTCAAGGTCAAATTAAGTTTTGTGATCCGCTCGTCTTCCATCAATAGATTGCATCCGTAAAACGGAGAACAACTTTTGTAAGGGAATTGTTTCTTAAAATGTTATACATTATTAACAGCTGAAGTGCTTCTTACCAATGAAGTTGTTTTGGTAATTAACCCTTTTAGAGTAATTACAAAAGGTGATCACTTCCTTTTGAGACGGTGTTTTACAGCAAGGAAGGTACGGATACCTTTACTGTCTTGTTATTCTCCCTACACAGGCCCCCAAGCACCCCCAATGACGTCAGCATGACACATATACCACAGAGTCCATTTGCTTACCCCTTATACCTAGCCATAGCAAGTTCATGGCTCTTTAGTCTGTACAATGCTTACCAACAAATATAAATACCAAATCTCAGTCAGTATCACGAGGTATCCCCAATACCCAGGGTTGATCGTGAGGTTGTTTGAGCGGTACACACTGACATTTTAAACCATGTGTATGCCGCTGCCGCTAGAAACTATAGGGTTCCGTTCTGGCCCCCTTTCAAGGGGTCTACTTGGCAACCGGTGACCCCAAAAAGAGACTGTGAAGAAAATGCAGCTTCCTGAATACTGGATCAAACAACAGAGACTGGTGACATTTTGCTGTTTATTCATAACCATTCATTGCATACAGACGAAGTTCAAAGAAACAACCGGAGAGGGGTCAAACTTACCCCCGTTTTGTAGGCTTCTTCAACAAATTAATAAATACTCGCTCATGCAAACCCCAGCAATTGAGAAATTGAAACTAAAATTGAAGTGGTTTATTACAATATAAAAACAAGATATATATCTAGCTAAGGCAATACACCTGTCTTTCATCCCAATGGCAAACCAATTCACATGTTGCTTAACGAGTTTTGCTAAGCACAAGTTAGCAGCACGGGAAACCCGAGTAACAAAATGGTAGCCTACATATGTATCGTATATTTTGGCCCTTATGAAACAATAGGACAATGTAAGGGACTATATACAGGATGTTAGATAGTTTGCATGCTATTTATCAACCATTTTGCTGACCTTTCTGAGGGCAAAAAATAATCGGAAATAACGTAGGAAGAATATCATGGTTTCTATAGTATGATACGCAACCGCCATGCTAAACTTGCATGTATTTCAGTCCCATCAGGTCGGATCAATGACTGTACACATTATAATAGTATGGGCTCTTCAGCGGATGTAGTGCGGACGCCAGCATAATACCATTGTCTTTTAATTTATAAAAAAAGTCACAATTAAAGAGGAGTGTGAAGAAAGAATACAGTTCAATGATTTAAGTAACTCTCACTTTGATGTAACATAAACGCTCTATCATGCAGTTAGGTTTGTCACAACATGGTCCTTAATAGGTGTCGATTCTTTGGTTACCGTGTATGTAGGTTAAGCCGTGCGCACCCTTTAAGTTCAGTATCATTTGGAGTTAACATTCCCGCATTGATACAAATGTGATTAGTCCAACAGCTAACATTTGATGCTACTATAACGGTTGCCATAAATACACATTTTCACTCACTCAAGCAGTAAACTATTTACCCAAATAAGATAAGAGAAAGTATTACGTTTTCGGTCATAACGAGCCATTGTGACGTACGGGAATATAGGCACGAGACTCAACATGTCTTTAAAGCCGAGCATGCAAAGTGATCGAAATACTGTATTAACATAATGATCAAGAACACCCACTCAACAGTTCTTGCCTGGATAAAAAACCATTGCAGAGAAACAGCTCTGCGAAGTGAAATGACTTACCCTTAATACTGTAGCAATCGCCATGATTCTTCTCGTCATGTTAATATTACGTTGCCGCTTGGGGCAGCTTCAAACAGCGCTTGCTTCGGGGAATGGCTTAGGCGAGAAACTGTCTACCATATTGCGCGACAATTATGTACTTCCCTTTTATATTAGGCAGCTGTGTCTGCCTGCAACACATTGGGAATACATTATTATATGTACACACTATAACCCTATGGTCGTCACAAATGGTTAGACTCGCCAACAGTCTGTTTAACCACTAGTGCTGATCGGAAACGACGTAATGCATCTAGTATCCAAGAGAAACGCTACGCTTGGTGACCGGTGATGTTTGCAAGTCTAAGTTGCTAGTAAGTGAGAGAAGCAATTTTCATCAGTGCTGAATCTTAGGCCGAGCAGTGTCAGTGTTATTGTGTGAGTTCGGTTCGATGATGAGTGAGAGGTAGGGTCAAGGAATACGCTTGAACCCTTCGCTTTCGCTTTTGGGACTTCTAATTAACGGTAAAAGGGTCTTTCCCGCCGGCAACTGTTATTCTTATCTGAGCCCAAATTTTAGTTATGGTATTACTTAGTATTTATTTTTGAATTAAAAAGCAATTTAGGGAGGTGTGTTAGTTTTATTTTGTTTTTTGACAGAGTTCATGGTTTAGGCAGCAATTAAAAAAAACAAAAAAACCCAAAACAAACAAGAAAAACAAGAAAAAATAACCCAGACAAATAAACAACAACAATAACAACAACAACAACAACACACAAAACAAACAGAATGAATTGAAAACTACCACACGCATTACAGGGAAGGTACACGTTTGGTAATTACTCAAAACAAATATTAACTTAAAAACCGACTTGGTAACGAGCATTTGAGAGCTGTTGATAGTATAAAACATTGTGGGAAACTGCTCTGAAGTAAGGTAGATTTGAGAAAGAGGTAATTTCTCACTAAAATATTAAAAGACTTCTAGCTAGAAGTTTTTTATTCCTATCTGAAAGCACACAAATTCGTCCAACAAGGGTATTTTTTCTTTCGTCATTTTCTCGCAACTTCGATGACCGATTGAGCCCAAATTTCCACAGGCTTGTTGTTTTATGCTTATGATTCGATACACCAAGTGAGAACACTGGTCTTTGACAATTACCAAACGTGTACAGTGCCTTTAATGAATCTACTGAATGAATTAATGAATTGTTATTGTCCCTGATGTACATGGTGCATTAGCTAACATGGCAACCCCAATCCTGAAAATAAATAAAGAAAGAAAGACAACATGACCAAGACTTTCATGATGACGTCATTTAAAGGCTGGTTTTGCCAGCGTGTGAGCATTGCAATGACTGAATGAGTTCATCACTGAGATCAAACAGAAACGTGTAAACGCGTCGCACACAACTTCCAGCCAATGGCAGGTCGCCATTGACCCAAATGAGAGGGCTTGTTGGGCTTGTTGTTGTGACGTCATATGCAACTGGACTACCGTCAGGTTTTCCCTATGTTATAGCGAAGACCGAATGAAAAGTAGACACTAAAGAACATAGAATTTCCTGTGGCTTTCAGAAAGCTAAACATTGCAATTTCCAGCTAACTACACCAAAGCCTTTCGTCATTTCCATGGCCACACAACTTACTTTGTAATTTGTCATGTTTGATGGCAACGTGTGGCAAGCAATTCCGCATAAAAACCGTCTTTCATACTCAAATGACAGTTTATATTTAATTGCTCTCAACTAAAAAGTGGCAAATGACACTAATTGTAAACATAAAAATTGCATTTCAGTTTCACAGAAACAGGTCTACACACATGATGAAACATTGTTAGATCGTTTTCGGAGCTATAAAACGTATAGCCCCTATATTTGTGTTGTTTCTTAAAAACCATACGAGGCCAACTCACTGTAACACGAATGTATGCATGCAAGTAAAATAGACTGTTTTTCTCTGAAATTGTCCGGGAAAACCTATTAAAAACAACCTTGAAATGAAACGCGGCTAATGACAATCATTCATCTTTTAAAAGCGTTTTTATTGTTTTAGCAAACACATCAAATGAAACGAGCTGAAGATAAACAAGACTGTTTTGTCACAACATAATAATAAACTACAGCATTTATAAGGCGCACTTTACTGAAAAAGAGGAACATTCAAAAGCGCCGGTCAAGTTTTGTCAAGATGTTGATTACATCGAGTTACATCGTGTTTTACAATCTATTTCGGTTTAATTAAGGTTTAATTATTAAGGTTTAATCATATGCATTTTTTAAAGAAGCACTGTACCTTTAAAATGGTTGCGTCGGTTAAACTGGTTCATTTGATTACTCAGAAGTGTCTCTCCTATAGAATAGCGGGAAGTGAGCACCGGGGGTGGAAGTGTATCAGACGATGGTTGCAAATGTTCGGGTTTTAAAGGGAGAATCCCACCAATAGTGAAACTTAATTCCGTAATAACAGAAACCGCCGATCCAGGCCGAAGGTCCACCTAATGTGAAGGCCCTTAAAAAAAAAATGGATAGAGAAAGAGAAGGTATCTAATGATATTGCTCTTAATTAAATCGAATTAGATTGTAAGATGCTGGTGAAAAATAAGACACAGTGAGAGGGTACCAAAGTGCAGCAGGCCCCTTCCAAGACTCACCCCTGTCTTTATTCGCGAGCTTCGAAGTGTGACCTTAGATAATTAGGCAAGGCCACTTCCATGGTAGAAAAAGCCTAACACGAAAACTTAGGTGGTTTCTTTTATTATATCAATTCCGTGTAAATTGAGGGCGTTTTTATTTCCATTCAAATGTCCAATGGCTTTTAATATAACGTGTCTTATCTCTGCCTCTGTTTACACTTTGATCCCAGTTTTATAGATACACAGCTCATCTCTGTACTTACTTTTCTCAAAATGATTTTGTTTTCTTTCGAGTTATGTGTTTTATCAAGAAATGGTAAATTCTTCAGTTCGGGAGAAAAAGTCATTTAACACAGTATGCTACAGGCCTTTGGAACAGAGAATGTGGGTGAGAAGATGCTGACAAGCGGATGGTGAGAGAAAATGCGAAGAGAACGGACGAGTAAGAGACTTGCTGCACACTATCATCGAAGTACCTCTAGAAGAAAGTCCGACGAGTAAGAGACTTGCTGCACACTATCATCGAAGTACCTCTAGAAGAAAGTCCAACGAGTAAGAGACTTGCTGCACACTATCATCGAAGTACCTCTAGAAGAAAGTCCAACGAGTAAGAGACTCGCTGCACACTATCATCGAAGTACCTCTAGAAGAAAGTCCAACGAGTAAGAGACTTGCTGCACACTATCATCGAAGTACCTCTAGAAGAAAGTCCCTGTTATAGGGACAACGTGAGGAGACAGGGCGTGGTGAGAGGACAACGTGAGGAGACAGGGCGTGGTGAGAGGACTACGTAAGGAGACATGGCGTGGTGAGAGGACAACGAGAGAAGAAATTAATTTATAATGGAAGTGTACAGATTTACTTTGTTTGCATACAACAGTTATTTAGACTTTTTGTTTTATTATTTTGCAGTGCATAACCCCGTGTCAAATACACCCCACACGTAGGATATGACTACCGTTTACTTTTAGTAAAAACCCATTAACTTCAAGACACAGGTTTTCAACACAAACATAAAAAAGACATGTAATTTGTTTTCCAAATACGCAAGTCAAAAAAAAATAACTTTAAACATTGTGGGTTATGTATACATTCACTCTTATTTTATAATGCCAACAATATAGTTTCACAAAATACGAAAAACAACCCTTTCCAACCCCCAAACATTCAACCATTGATCAATTTTTCCGATCATCACAAGACATTGCAACTGACAATTTTGAATATTTGATAAAAGTCAATGATTTGGCAGTCGTGATTCCCAAGCTTTCTATCTTGTTGAAGGAAAAGAACTGTGTATCCTGTTGGATTGCCTGCAACCATGGAACGCGCCCTCTATGATGTGTGTACATCCCCACGGTCAGGAAGAGTAGATGACTAACGATTCCGCAGAAATCCCAAAATAAAGTTCTTTCGTCTTGTAAATTAACCCTTCTCATTGTAGAAACAAAGATTCTTCAGCATTATAAGGAAATCTGTCTATAAAGTTCTTTCGTCTTGTAAATTAACCCCTTACATTGTAGAAACAAAGATTCTTCAGCATTATAAGGAAATCTGTCTATAAAGTTCTTTCGTCTTGTACATTAACCTCTATCATTGTAGAGACACAGATTCTTCAGCATTATAAGGAAATCTGTCTATAAAGTTCTTTCGTCTTGTAAATTAACCCCTCTCATTGTAGAAACAAAGATTCTTCAGCATTATCAGGAAATCTGTCCCCCGGAAATTAAATGAACATGCGTTGCGGGAGGATGGTTCAAAAGAGGGCGCTATGCAGACGAAGCTTGTACACAGTTCTCCGGGTGACATAGAGCGTTTTCGAATCGAAGGCTCAGGCTTGAGGCTTCAGGCTTGGGATTTTCAGGCTCCGGCTCAGTGAGGCTCAGGCTTCACAATAAACAACATGGCGACGAAATTGTTTCGAACACTTCGGCTTCACGGGATTAGGCTTCATGTGGCCCTCGTGGTGGATCATGGGGGAAATAATAATGCACGAGAACAAACGTGCGTCGTCTGCTTTTTGTGTGTGAGGCATTTATTTAATGATTGTAAAACAAAACAAAAAATAACACCACCACAAAACACATAATCATACCATTTGTATTGTAACAAACGCATATTTGCTTTCTGATGGTTTAATATTGTAAAAATACCTCAATAACTTAGAGCAGCCCACTTTTTAGCTTCACTTGATTGTAAAATGACTTATTTTAGTGAAAGCCAACAAATGATGGTTGTTTTCATCAACAACGAAACGGACCAAAAATGTTCTGAAAACATAGCTTTATTTTGTTGTAATATATGTCAACAACATGCCTTGCATTGAAACTGGAAAGCAGGGAAATTTCGAAAACTATAGTATTCTTTTAGAATAAAAATAGCATTACTCTGACTATCAAGTAAAAACTGCATACAAGCTATACTGCACTACAATGAAAACTTTATTTTATCATAAATTGAGTTACTTTTAAACAAAAGAAGTATCAATTTACAGCAATTGATTGTTTAAATAACTTTTTTTAAGATTACAAAGACGGTGCTAATAAATAATTGTTTGTGTTCTCCCATTAGGCTGGGAAAATGTTAGGTTACTTAACAACTTTTAAGTTCATTGCAATTAGGATGATCTCCACTTTAAAGTCAAGAAACATGATTATTTCGTCAACTGTTAGGTTAGTATTTCGGAATTGTCAAGTTTTTTCTAATTGTATTTATCAGCTGTAGAATAGTTGCTAGCAAAAAATTGCAAATAAGGACAGGTCAGTTTGCTTTATGTTACTTTACAGAGTTAGAATTGAGCTTTATATCTTTATCGACACTGGTGAAGTTTCTTCTGCTTAATCACCATTGATATTTCCTCTACTGATGACTAAGCCTGAGCGACTAGTGTGACAGACAAGTGTCGAAGTGGAGACTATTGATTGCCTTGTCGAGTTACAAATACCATTTTTCAACTACTCACGTTACTCGACGTGCTACCATGACTACTAAAAAACAGTCACGACTAGGAAACTTTCTAGGACGATAGGTGGCAGCAGACTTACCGGGTAAAGCCATGTTCGCAGAATTATGTGCAAGCTCATAACTACGTAAACAATGGAAGTTTACCCGGTAAGTCTGCTGCCACCTAGCGTTGGAAAGTCTCCCATTGTGTCGCTCTTGCCTATTCCCTACAACTTCAATCCTTTTAGCACAAATTTTACTTGATTGGGCCTGTGGCAAACAACTTGCCGCAATGTATCTTAGGAGTTTAAAATAGTCACAACTAGTGTCAAAGTCGTAACTACAATGTTTTGGACACTAGATGAGTAGTAAACTTCACTTGTTGCCCAGGCCTACTGGTGACATCTTATATTGTTCTGAAATGAACTAACAGGTCTTTCGCTTTGATGCGGAACTGGCTAGCACATGTTACGCTTCTCACATTGATGCTTTTCTGCAGATCCTTGTAACTGAAATGAGAAGAAGATACAATCTTATGAGTATGATCAAATAGTCAATGCTTGAGTAGGATCAAATAATCAATGCTTGAGTATAATCAAATAATCAATGCTTGAGTACATGTATGATCAAATAATCAACGCAGCCCTCAACATTATAAATTGCAAAATTATAGCATTATCATACCATTTGGGTGATCATTGTACAATGTATCTAAACAAAATTGATTTTTAGCTCTTGGGATTTAATGTTGGTTTAGAGAGTTTTCTTTCTATTACCCCCCCCCCTCTTAGATATAAAAAACAAAGGTTAACATTCAAGAGGGGATTGACTTGGAAGTCTCTCGAACTCCAGATCACCACTGATTATTGGAAACATCTCAAAAGGATGTCGGGTTAGCCTTGCTAAGCCTTGCTAAGGCAGTCAAATTGTCACTCCGAAAAAACGCAACTACCGTATACATTGTACACTGAGCGTAAAATTAACCACATCCGGCACATCGCACGACACGACGCCCCCGTACACAGCCTCCGCATGCGGTTAGTGGTACGAGTGCGGATTACTTCAGCAATGTGACAGTGTATACGGGTGGGTCGTGCGGTGTGATTACACACTACGCACAGTGTATACGGGTGGGTTTAGACCGTCGTCTTTTTCTGAGTGAATAAAACCACAGCCTTGATATTTATAGTATTCATTTTGGTTTTAACCCATAAACACCGATGTGGTGTTTGCACTATATACTCAATACTTACCGGAGTAAAAACCAAACTGAATACTCGTAACCTGGTGCAATTTTAATATCATTTGCAGTTCCGGCTGCTAAAATTTAGGATTCAAACTGCCTCAGCTACTGGGCAAACTCGGTGGTCTAGTTTAGCATGAAACTGCTCTAGAATTGCAAAGGTTGTGGGTTCGAATCCCACCTGAGTAATTTGCCTGTGATTTTTGTTTTCACAAAACTCAGGTAAGTACTGAGTATACAGTGCTTATATAACACACATTGGTGTATATGGGTGAAAACCAGTTTTGTGATTCATACCGTACCTGACAGATATGGGCAGTGTTCAAGTATCCTTTTGCCCCTATTAGACTTGAACCTCGGCCGGGTGGTTTTCCTCACACCAAAGTCACTCTTCCAACTCTACATTGTACAATGAAAGTTAATACAAGTAAGAATGTTGATGAATGCCAGTCCTCTTCTACAAAAAAGTTGGAATCCTTAATCCACAAGCAAAAGGTGTTTTTCTAGCAAAGTCCCCCCCCCCCATCTCAACACCCAACCCATATAGCCTCTGCTTGATAAGTTGATGCAGGTGTACATGTATCATCATTCATTCATTCATGGCTAATATTTAAATTTATGTAATCATGTAACCTTTTTTTTTAGTTGCCAAGAATTGAATTGAATTGAATTGAATTGAATTGAATTGAATGGTTTATTCGTCAAGTATATAAAAATACATGAAATTTACAATCTTATTGTACAGCAACATATAAAATATTAAAATGTAAAATTGCACAAGAATTACCACAATACTACATAAACAATAACCTTAATGTAAGTTAAAAAAAATGAACGTTTATAAAAAACAAACAAACAAACAAACAAACAAACAAACAAACAAACAAACAAACAAACAAACAAACAAACAAACAAACAAACAAACAAACAAACAAACAAACAAACAAACAAACAAACAAACAAACAAACAAACAGTTAAACGCTAAAGCATGATTGGGTAGTAGACCCCTCCCCAAATTAAAAGAGGCCAAATTGCACAGGAGATGCCAGAAAATCAAATAAAACAATAATAAACAATTAAGACAGTACATAGGGCTGGATGCATTGCAGTTATCTAATAAAATCACAGTTAAAATTATGGATAGCAATAGGTAAAAATGAGTTCTTGAACCTGTTAGTCTTAAGGCTTAGTTGACGGATCCTACCAGATTTGTTGTGAACAATCAGTGGGTAAAGGGGATGTGTGTTGTCAGACAAAATACAGTGGAACTTACTCATAAGTCTATTCTTAACTAATTCCTGAAGACCGTCATTGTCTGAACCAATAATCCTACTGGCTTGTTTGGTAATGCGAACTAGTTTTTGCCTATTAAAAACTGAAAGTGAATTAAACCAAGTGATTGCACAAAAAGTCAACAAGGATAAAATAGTATTCTGATAAAATAGATTAAGAATCCGGGTGTTAACATTAAAATACTTCAGCTTCCTGACAAAGTACAACCGTTGATTAGCCTTCTTATAGATTTTCGTGGTGTTAGAGTTCCAGTTCAGCTGATCATCAATTACAGTTCCCAGATACTTGCATTCCTTTACCACTTCAACAGACATGTCATTAATTTTAACAGGTTGTACAGGTTGAATGTTTTTTTTAGCTGTACAAAAAGGTGGTCGCCGCGGTGCAGCGCCCTCTAAGAAATGTATTTCCCTTCAGAAAACTCAAATAAATTACTACCCGGTACATCAGTCAGAAGTAAACAATATGAAATATTATTATTAAAAAAGTAGGCCTACAACAAAAACATTCTTGAAAAAAGGAACAAAGCGAAATATTATTCATAAGTAACAAGAGTGTTCAATGTAATGTTTATATAAAATAATCGGTTCAGCTTAAACGAAACCGCAAGATTTATAACTAATAATATCACTATCCAGCTCTCGGCCTTGGGATTATAAAAAATAATAAACAACTGTCGTTTTTAATCAGCAGACAAGGAATTTTAATTTTCTGCCAACGAAAAATAAACCATAACCAAGTTAAGAAGACAGGCCCTACTTTCACAAATATTATCCTGTCAAATAATTCCCGAATGTAGCTTATCTTCATCAGTAAATGTTGAGAATAAAACCAAAAGACAATTTTCACGAATTAGATGCAGCACTAAGTTTATGGGCACACGTCATTTTTAACGCGAAGTAAATTATCATAAAAATTTACATTATATATCAAAACTTACCTTAATATCATTGATGCAAATTGTTCGCCTTCTCATGGGTGATATATCAGGTGAAGACTGTTGTTATTAATAGTAAAACACAATCAAAAGAGCCAAATTTGTCAATTTTATTGAACGGTAACCGAGGATTTTAATGGCTGCCGCAAGAAAAAGATTTATCATCACGAATCTGACGTCATGAAGCCTGGCAAAGCCACCTCTTGAGGAGGCTTCGCCTGGCGCTGTTTTCAGCCAAAATCGAAGCCTCAAATTCGAAGCCCGATCCGGAGCCTCCGATTCGTACGCGGCTTCAAAATGGCTGCATCAGTCTGAAGCCCAAGCCTGAGCCTGAGCCTTCGATTCGAAAACGCTCTAATAATAACAAGCTACACCTGCAATTATGTTGACTTCAATTCTCAAACCTTGAATAAAGAGGTCACCATGAAATCAGTGCAGTTTTACGAAAACAAACTTGGAAAGTAACCTACCATTTTGTTGCAGGTACTTGATGATCTCAAGTCTGATGTGTTATTGTATTATTTGTAATTTCGGCAGCCGTTTTTTCGTGGCCCTGCTGTTTTCCAACGTTTTGGACGGAGATGGGGCGTGGACCCTCGCAGACTGCTGCTTAAAAGACAATATTCTATTATATTATTTATTTTGATGAGCAAGACTCGGAGAGAATACTCCGAGTTGACTTTCAGTATACACTCCAGACCAGACCCATGTCTGGGTCAATTTGATCCGCAATCCGTGTCAACGTGACCCGGAATCCGAGTCAAAATCCCCGATTTTAACAAAATTTCTGGTCACAATGACTCGGATTCTGGGTCACATTGACACGGATTCTGGGTCAAACTGACCCAGAAGTGTAGAGTGTACAATTATTGTTGCACGCTGTGACGGGGTCCATGGCGTTTTTTAGACCCTAGCGTATACAAACCTAGATGGACCCCAAATCACAGCGTGCAACAAGTATTTTACCCACGACCCTTGCAATTCTAGAGCAGTGTCTTACCAACTAGACTACTGACGAACAGTAATGTTCAAAATAATAAGAAACAATTCTTCGCTGTTCCCTAGAACCGGCGGCCGTTTGGCACTTAGCGCTGGTTTTGTACAATTTCTTTGTACAGTTTGAAAGTCCTAAGCAAGGGCTTCCAGTTCATTGTGACCGTCTGGCTTTGGTGTAAATTTTGGCAACGCGAGGGGCCAGAGAGTAAGGCCATTTACCCAAGAGGGCAAAAATGGTTGAACAAAAACTCTGCTCTATGTTTGACAACTCTTTATGTGAGTGTGCTAGACTGGCTATGTAAGTATACTTGATAGTCATACACCCGCAAATATAAACCTTGGGGTCATATAAAGACAGGTCTGTCGTGCCCAGAACGACGATCAAGGAAGCAAGTCACAACTCCGACGGAACAAGTCACTGCTCTGACGTAGGCTGTTCTTTTTAAACACAAAACACAATTAATTTTTGTCACAAACTTTAAACTGTGAACACAAATCCACGTGATCAAGCACGCGCAGTGCATACAGTGCATGCAGTCCTTGCCTTTTTCCATTTCGTTTCAATATTCACAATATTTTTTTGTGCACGAACAATATTATATCATTTTAACACCAGAATTGCCAGATTTTTACATGTTGATTATCCTTTGTGCCCACTGTTCTACTCTGATTGGCTTATAGCTACCCTATTTTCGTAAATTAATAATACTGACTGGCTTTATTTTACTCACATTTTCTGGATACACCTTCCCTTATCATTTGCTCTTGTTTTGGCTATGAATGGATATGTATTGGTTTGTACTTGTTTATGCCTCTTAGGAAGGTCCAGTTTGAATCGAAAGCCAAGGCCATCTCCCCTACTAGTTTTATAAATACATTGTTGTTAAACAAATCAGCCGTGATAACAATGTTCACGAGGCACTCGTGCATATATCGTTCATACCACTTCCAAGTTTTCCTTTGTAACAAAAATGACGTAGGTCCCCTAGTTTCTCGCAGCAGTCTCATCGCAGCATCTGAACAGAACGGAACTAAGTCGTCAGTTCGAGATCATCTAAAGCTGTTCCTGTCGGGTTCTTCATTAGCAGTCACAAACAAAACAATTTCACTTGTTTTTGGACATCGACTTTGGAAAGGTTGAAAAACTGAGTGGGAAATATCCAGTGATGAAACGATTTCAAACCACTGTCTAATGTAGCGATTGGACTGGTTAAAGGTGAGCATTTTGGAATATAGACGGAATTTTCTACAAATAGTTAAAGTATCGACATACGTGTACAAGATTGTCAATGAGTTCCACTGTATTAAACCCTAATAATGATTATAAATGACCAGTGTCTCCTTAAGGAGTACACATCGATATTAATATTCAATGATTTATAATATTAATTCAAATGTTCGTATTTGAACTCCATGGGCCTACAACACAACATCTGCAAAACGCTGGTAATCTTTGTATTATTTTTGTTTTTATGAAAAAATAGAAACAGCTGTTGCAACATGCCTACCAACCAAAATGGATCTGTGTTAAAAATGTACAAGACATGAACAGGTATACTGCAACTATGGTGTTACCCTTGAGGGGGGTTGAAACGTCTCATGGGGTGGAAACGTCAGGCCACTTCTATTATTACTATTTCTTTTTAACTTACGAATGTCAATTTTTTTTCAAAATCGGTGATACATATTTCTTTCCCAAAACGAGCACGACATATAAACGATCCTGAACTTGATCAACCCTCGGAACACCCTTGTTATTGATATGCATGAGAACACATCACGCCCGTAAACAGCTAGACTTGACTCAAGTCCCAATCCACCATCCCCTGAAAACTATCGTTTTGTGATGCTCTACACTGTCTCCCTATAACCTGTTCCGCGCGACCACAATAGCTATAGGCCTAAATGGGTTTTTTTTGCAAAAATATTCGGTTACCCATTTGTATTGTACAGTTGTTATTTGATAATTCCTTTTTTTACCTTTGTATTTTTAGCGCTTTGAGGCCATAATATGGCGATTTGGCGCTTCATAAATATCTGTTTATTATTATTATTTATTATTACATTTTGACGGCGAGTGCGCACTGCTATTCGGCTTGTTTGCTTAGGGACCTCTCACAATCCCCCATGAGAACGGACTTGAATCAAGTCTAGTAAACAGCAATGACGTGCGTCATTGCCTTTGTTAAAAATAATTGCACAGTCCTTGACCTTTCAATCGTGGAAAATTTCTCATTCGGGAATTCCCCGCAACGACAAAGAGACTGCACACATTGTAATATTTACTTTGGTGCTTAACACGTTTAATCAATATTTGTCATGGCCTACAATGTATTAATGTTTCAAAAGTAATTATCAGCATCTACGCGCAAGTAATCATTCTTGTTTTGGGGGAACTGACACAAAAGCTGCATTTACCATTTTTATTTATATATTTTAAAGCTTTAGACATGAATACACACATACATTTAAAAATGTCCGGGTCAAGAATACAACCAAAAAACTGTCATCATAGATGCGTCAAGATACACTTCCAATAATGTAGATGAAATAAATGTAATATCATTATTCTGTTTTATGTGACACATTCCACATATACAGTAAAACTAACTTTAATGTGCAAATCGAGAAGTTATTTTCATGCTGGACATGATGAATAAAGAATTGAATTGAATTGAATTGAATTGAAATGAATTTGCTTGCACGTAGAATTTGACTGCGTATCTCCATGTGAAATGAATGTAGGTGAAAGGTGATTATGAACGGGGTTTGATGCAGGCTAGAGGCCAGACACGCTCTGGAGTTATTCACGGGCCTCGAAGTGTGACGTGAGATGACAATAATGGGTGCGTTTGATAAGCTTCCCGGGTCGACCCCGATCTGCCCCCGGTAGGTTCCAATAGCTATGACGTCATTCCAGGGGCTCACCCAGGTCACCCCCAAGTGCCCTGCTTGTGGAACGGGTCACTTTGGGCTGACCCGAGGTGCATGACGTCACCACAAGAGGGTGAGTCGTCGTTCGATTGGCTCTTGTGAGGGGTGACCTTAATGAGCACCCCGGGGTCGACACAGGGAAGCTAATCGAACGCACCCAATGTCGCCTTGAAAATGCATGTGGTAAATATTTATTGAGATCATGTTCGTTTAATTGGATAGGTTGAGGGCGCTCCTCATCTCAGCACTATGGATGATGACCGTGTGGCACAATTTCAAAGCATCATCAAGAGACTCGCGTATTTAGAGTAAGAATAATTGAACAACCTCATTCCATGAGATCAATAACACTTACATTTTTAGCAAATGCCATACTTCTAACTCGTAATGGAAATATATATAGTAAAATAAAAATAACTTTATTGGTACGTTATAATAACTTCCACGACGTAAACTAAACTCAATGTTGAATTTATGGTGTGGATTATTAATGATACAATATTGGCTTCTTATGTTGAGCGCATATCCGTCACTCAGTGACGCTCCTTGCGCTTTAACATATAGTATTTTCTTGTAAGGCATGTGGGATTAGGTATGAATTATGAGAACTACTCCTTTTACATAGCACCATGTAATGGTGTACAAGGTGCTGTGGCGCAATATGCTGCCAATCAAAGGAACACTGGGGCGAACCCCTTCTCTTTACGATAAGTGCACTGTGTCTTTTTTTACGTGCGTTACACAACACGTGGGACCGACGTGTTGCAACGGGTGCAACGGGTTTACGTCCCATCCGAAGGAAGAAGCATGTTTAAGTAATTTGCTTAAAGGCAGTGGACACTTTTGGTAATTACTCAAAATAATTATTATCATAAAACCTTACTTGGTAACGAGTAATGGGGAGAGGTTGATAGTATAAACATTGTGAGAAACGGCTCCCTCTGAAGTGACGTAGTTTTCAAGAAAGAAGTAATTTTCCGAGAACTTAATTTCGAGACCTCAGATTTCGAATTTGATGTCTCGAAATCAAGCATCTGAAAGCACACAACTTCGTGTAACAAGGGTGATTTTCCTTCCATTATTATCTCGCAACTTCGCCGACAAATTGAGCTAAAATTTTCACAGGTTTGTTATTTTATGCATATGTTGAGATACACCAAGTGAGAAGACTGGTTTTTGACAATTTATACCAATAGTGTCCAGGGTCTTTAAGAAAACATATGTTATGACTGGGACTCGAACCTACACTCTGCTGATCAGAAACACCACTGTTTAAATCCGGTGCTTTTAACCACTGGTTCATGACATGTTGAATTAGTTATGTTGAATTTGCTGTTTTGAATTAGTATTGATATTGTCGTAACTTATCTATTATTTTCTTTTGAAAATTGTCCTTTCTCATGCCGTCTTCTCTTTGTGCAAATTGATGAATATGATCGGACTAGATGTTATTTTCTCTCATTCTCACAACAATATTATATAGTACACATGTTGACATGGATTGTTCTTGACATTGCTTTCAGATTGTTTTCACCGGCAGATAGTCGTGTGAGTATATAGAACCTTTTAAAGTTGTAAGTGAGACTCTTAAAATGGTGGTGATGAAAATAATTTGTATTATACTATCAAACACCAATTTGTAAAACAAAGAAAGCCACGTGTGCATAGACTATAATATGGCTTTTCCACCACCTTGTAAGGGTGCAAGCCTAGGCCCTGTAAAATTGCTCAGAGGTGAAGGGAAACTATTTCAAGATTGATGCTCGGACGATTGGGAAATTACGCGCAGTGTGCATAGACTATAATAATATGGCTTTTCCACCACCTTGTAAGGGTGCAAGCCTAGGCCCTGTAAAATTGCTCAGAGGTGAAGGGAAACTATTTCAAGATTGATGCTCGGACGATTGGGAAATTACGCGCAGTGTGTATAGACTATAATATGGCTTTTCCACCACCTTGTAAGGGTGCAAGCCTAGGCCCTGTAAAATTGCTCAGAGGTGAAGGGAAACTATTTCAAGATTGATGCTCGGACGATTGGGAAATTACGCGCAGTGTGCATAGACTATAATATGGCTTTTCCACCACCTTGTAAGGGTGCAAGCCTAGGCCCTGTAAAATTGCTCAGAGGTGAAGGGAAACTATTTCAAGATTGATGCTCGGACGATTGGGAAATTACGCGCAGTGTGCATAGACTATAATAATATGGCTTTTCCACCACCTTGTAAGGGTGCAAGCCTAGGCCCTGTATAATTGCTGAGAGGTGAAGGGAAACTATTTCAAGATTGATGCTCGGACGATTGGGAAATTACGCGCAGTGTGCACAGACTATAATAATATGGCTTTTCCACCACCTTGTAAGGGTGCAAGCCTAGGCCCTGTAAAATTGCTCAGAGGTGAAGGGAAACTATTTCAAGATTGATGCTCGGACGATTGGGAAATTACGCGCAGTGTGCATAAACTATAATATGGCTTTTCCACCTCCTTGTATGGGTGCAAGCCTAGGCCCTGTAAAATTGCTCAGAGGTGAAGGGAAACTATTTCAAGATTGATGCTCGGACGATTGGGAAATTACGCGCGGTGTGCATAGACTATAATATGGCTTTTCCACCACCTTGTAAGGGTGCAAGCCTAGGCCCTGTAAAATTGCTCAGAGATGAAGGGAAACTATTTCAAGATTGATGCTCGGACGATTGGGAAATTACGCGCAGTGTGCATAGACTATAATATGGCTTTTCCACCACCTTGTAAGGGTGCAAGCCTAGGCCCTGTAAAATTGCTCAGAGATGAAGGGAAACTATTTCAAGATTGATGCTCGGACGATTGGGAAATTACGCGCGGTGTGCATAGACTATAATATGGCTTTTCCACCACCTTGTAAGGGTGCAAGCCTAGGCCCTGTAAAATTGCTCAGAGATGAAGGGAAATTATTTCAAGATTGATGCTCGGACGATTGGGAAATTACGCGCAGTGTGCATAGACTATAATATGGCTTTTCCACCACCTTGTATGGGTGCAAGCCTAGGCCCTGTAAAATTGCTCAGAGGTGAAGGGAACTATTTCAAGATTGATGCTCGGACGATTGGGAAATTACGCGCAGTGTGCATAGACTATAATATGGCTTTTCCACCACCTTGTATGGGTGCAAGCCTAGGCCCTGTAAAATAGCTCAGAGGTGAAGGGAAACTATTTCAAGATTGATGCTCGGACGATTGGGAAATTACATATAAATGGATGTATTATATATAACAATGCTACATTCATATCCATAAACAGTATAGAACGTTCGTTCGGGATCTTCAAAATGACATCAAAGATGAAGTGGAGAAGCTTCTGGAAGAAAAAAACTACGACAGTGCTCTCATGGGAGTTGACCTAGGGCTCTCTGCGGGCAGGTATATAACGTTCATTAATTACTAATCGGAGAAAACTATAATTTGTGTCTTGTTCATGACATTTATTTTCGTCTGTTCTAAAGCACAAGGTCAGTAAAATATCCAATGTCACTATAAACAATTAATGTTTTGCATAAGAATTTGAATTATCTGAACAAAACCTAAATGGAAATAAATTATTATAATAAGATTTTCTGCCTGTGTTTTCGCTTCAAAGCGATCTTCATGAAGGTTCTCCTGGAGGCAGGATTAACATGAAACTGTACACACTCAGGGCGAAATGCTACAATCTTATGGTAAGATAGCAGTACATCCTTTTCTAAAACAAAGAGAAAGCTTCGAAATAATACAAATAATATTGTCTTGATCGAATGGTTTCCAAAGAAATTGGATCCACCAATGAAATCACTGTTGCCTTGACAGCCAAGATATATTAAAATATTCTTTGAACGGTGAACACCAGTACTCCGTTTAATGCTTTATTACCTTTTTAAAGTTTTTGTTTTACACAAAGTAGCATTCTTTCTCCATTTGCGCACTTCCACTAGGATTGAAATTAAATTTAACTGTTTGTTGTTGAACAAAGTTGCTGATTTTCTTTACAGAATGACCCACAGAGGGCGCTAAAGGCTGCCGTAAGTGGTAAGGAATATGAACATAGTTATTAAAATAACGGTATGTAAATACGTAATTTTAGTTTGCTTGTTAAAACATGATTTAGATACATCACAAAACGTCCACCTCGTTTGATCGACTGATTGATTGATTGATTGATTGACTGATTTATTGATTGAGTGACTTTTTTTATTCACGTATTGGTCTGATTTAGGGCCCCATTACATTCAGGTACATTTATCTTCCTTTTGACACTGATGCAATTATTTTTTATATTATTGACTGATACTTTAGGCTTGCAACTGTTCAGCAAACTTTCTGAATTCTATAACAATTTTATGTCTGTATTTAAATCCCTGATGGAGAGACGTTTCTTAGATTGTTTTGTTGCCTCTTTTACATACGATTTATAGTTTTTACTTTAATACTACAAATCAGCTGATGTATTACTCTTATACAGCCCTAGGTATGAGTCCCAATGATATTGGTGCACAAGTAGAGCAAGTGAAAGCAAAATACAACATCGCCAAAGCAGGAGGGGACAGAGAACTGACCGAATTTGGAAGGTTTTTACAAGACGAAATCCCACAAATGGTAATGTATTTAGAGGTATTTAGTTTTTTGTTTTTATAACAAGGGTTTTCCTAAGCAAGTTAATCTGTAGCTGTATTAATTATGAAAACAATGAAATTAAAGAGGGAGAGAGAGAGGGGGGAGGGGGGGGGGTGAGAGAAAATTCCAACTACCCTGATGAGAAAGAGATACATAATCAAGCAATACTTTTATACATACTCAGGTTCAAGAAACGGTCGAAGTCGCTGATATACTACAGATAATGAGTGAGCACTTGGGTAGCCCTATTGAAGTTGCATCAGCGTCATCCACAGCCCCCGATCCGGATTGGATTCCAAAAGAGAATGTGCAAATCGCAAAGGTTAGTGATAACAAACATTGCACCAAATGAATTGGAAATGAACTTATTAGGGAATAACAGTGCGAGTACCCGGTCTTCACTGCGTGGTAATGACCGGGCTGGTGACTGGCGCTGTAAACGGACCGAGCCGGAGGCGAGGTCCGTTAACAGCGCCAGCCACCAACCAAGGTTATTACCACGCAGTGAAGACCGGGTACGAACACTGTTATTCCCATTAATAAATACCTTTTTTAGCGAATTAAACGGCAAAAATTTTCCCAATTTTTGTGACTTTTCTCTCGGCGGTACTTTCAGACATATTTGAGCTTTTGATGGTTCCCATCTCTTTCGTGCGTTAATCACATTACTGATCTTTGAGACCAGTGACTCTTTGAAATAATGATCTGTTCAGCGCCTTCACTGGGGTCAAAGGAGGCAAATGATTGGACGATAGCTGTTCCTTGTGCATTAAAACGCGCGCATGAGCTCGGCGTCAGTTTATACGCGCGCACATGTTACACGCGCGCACTCAAAATTGATACATTTTCAGCGCGCGTACGCGTAAGTGCGCGAAGTTGCAATGAAACTAACAGGGATATAAATAAGCGTGCGATACAGTGCAACGCGCAAGGTTTACACAATGTATGCTGATTTAGTGGCCACTTATTCGCTATTTTCCAAAGCCGGTCTTTATACCACTGTTAACACTCCCACACGTGACCGGGTTTTGACCAATCAGAGACTTGAAACCGTCCAAGGTATTTATTAGTAACGGTTAATGTGCCCCAAACGCCGTTTCGTTTTTAGACAATGTTCCCTTTAAAAGCCGACAAAACTTCGAATTGATATTAATAAATACCTTGGACCTTGGTTGGTGGCTGGCGCTGTTAACGGACCTCGCCTCCGGCTCGGTCCGTTAACAGCGCCAGTCACCGACCCGGTCATTACCACACAGTAAAGACCGGGTACTCGCACTGTTATTCCCTTATTTTATGATTGTGTTATTTATTATCAACGTTGTGCTACTTCACTACTGGTACCGTTCACACATTGACTTCCAATGTTTTTGCAATGTGAACGATGGCTGAACCTCATGTCTGTAGCCCTTTGAAAGAAATTGTTAACAACCATTTAATGACCACTCCCCCTTGCCCCCCTTTACTCCACCAAGTCATTTTCCCGACCTCTTCAGCAATCAATTGTTCTACCCCCAACGAAAACGCAATTTCACAATTTTTCCTGCATATTATGCAGGCTCGTGTAAGCAAACCAACCAATAGCAATACAAAAACACAAAGTAATTTTAGCGATGTGACAACTCCGTACCGTCAGTTTTATGTTGATATCATGTTGTAACTGCATTTCTCCAGAAAGCTAAGCAAGTTCAACATCAAGGCAAAGGTAAACGAAAACAAGTCAAAGCTATCAGTGACAACGCAGATCCTGTTTTCCCAATTGCTCGTAAGTTTGTTTAGTCATATGAATTTAAATTTAAATTTGTATGATTGTTTTCTTTTGCTGTTCTTCTTTTGGTTATCAATCATTCACAGAATTATTAACCGATTACTTATCTGTGGTTATGACACTTTGGTAGTTGAACAATATTTAAGTTATCGCCATCTTCCGTTTAAACTTATTATTGTGTTTTAAAATGCATTAATATTAGCTTTTAAATTTCAGTACAACACCATTTATTTCCAATTCCTCAATCAGTATAAGTACAATGTTAGCTAAATCTTTAAATTAAAAATTAACTCTTTAAAAATAAAATTTGGTTTACTCTCCCACCTCCAGTAACAAAAAACATATTCCTGTTAGGCGGTCTCTATAAAAAACCCAACACTCTGAACACCGTTTGACCCGCTCAGATAACGAAGCTCATCAAGCTAAAAAAGGTGCAAACACCACAATATAGCTAAGCTGTGCTCCGACGCATGATCCTAACATTGACAATTTAAAGATGTTTATTCCATGTTTATATTTGCAAGAATCTCATTCACAATCTGGAAGTTCGTCTAAGTCATCTTGCTCAAAGTTAGCGTCATCTCTGCACAAGGAAAAATCTCCAAAGAAAGGTGTTTTAAATCGCGTTGGGGAAGGGAATGTTTCAGTAACGAGTGCGCGCAGTGACACGTAAGTAAAAAAAAGTTGGAACCCCTTGTGATTTCAGTTTGCAAAACGACCCATCGATTAAACAAAAACTAAAACCACACGGCGTCTCAATTCCAACTAATTTATATCGAGCTAAAACTGTTCTAGGGGACGATTTTCGATTGAAAATTCTATATTTTGTTCCCACAAAACAAGTAGCTCTCTGCTCTTTTATTTCTTTACCAGTTCATTTTACAGGGGCTCTGTAATAGTCCATGTATGTCCCATGGAGGTTCTACCTCTATACTAGCTCTCATTCTGTAATAGTCCATGTATGTCCCATTGAGGTTCTACCTCTATACTAGCTCTCATTCTGTAATAGTCCAGGTATGTCCCATGGAGGTTCTACCTCTATACTAGCTCTCATTCTATAATAGTCCAGGTATGTCCCATGGAGGTTCTACCTCTATACTAGCTCTCATTCTGTTATAGTCCAGGTATGTCCCATGGAGGTTCTACCTCTATACTAGCTCTCATTCTGTAATAGTCCATGTATGTCCCATGGAGGTTCTACCTCTATACTAGCTCTCATTCTGTAATAGTCCAGGTATGTCCCATGGAGGTTCTACCTCTATACTAGCTCTCATTCTGTAATAGTCCACGTATGTCCCATGGAGGTTCTACCTCTATACTAGCTCTCATTCTGTAATAGTCCATGTATGTCCCATGGAGGTTCTACCTCTATACTAGCTCTCATTCTGTAATAGTCCAGGTATGTCCCATGGAGGTTCTACCTATATACTAGCTCTCATTCTGTAATAGTCCATGTATGTCCCATGGAGGTTCTACCTCTATACTAGCTCTCATTCTGTAATAGTCCATGTATGTCCCATGGAGGTTCTACCTCTATACTAGCTCTCATTCTGTAATAGTCCATGTATGTCCCATGGAGGTTCTACCTCTATACTAGCTTTCACTATGTAATAGTCCATGTATGTCCCATGGAGGTTCTACCTCATACTAGCTCTCATTCTGTAATAGTCCATGTATGTCCCATGGAGGTTCTACCTCATACTAGCTCTCATTCTGTAATAGTCCATGTATGTCCCATGGAGGTTCTACCTCTATACTAGCTCTCATTCTGTAATAGTCCATGTATGTCCCATGGAGGTTCTACCTCTATACTAGCTCTCATTCTGTAATAGTCCATGTATGTCCCATGGAGGTTCTACCTCTATACTAGCTTTCACTATGTAATAGTCCATGTATGTCCCATGGAGGTTCTACCTCATACTAGCTCTCATTCTGTAATAGTCCATGTATGTCCCATGGAGGTTCTACCTCTATACTAGCTTTCACTATGTAATAGTCCATGTATGTCCCATGGAGGTTCTACCTCTATACTAGCTCTCATTCTGTAATAGTCCATGTATGTCCCATGGAGGTTCTACCTCTATACTAGCTCTCATTCACAACATTCTTCTTCAAAGTGGAAGGCCTACTTCTGATACGTGATTCATCAATCAGGGAATAAAACGACTCGTTCAAAACAAACACTGCCTAATTTTGTTTTCTCATTATTCTCTTCCAATGTAGTAAACAGAAGATCTCCAGTCAAACAATAATCAAGAAACCCCCAAGCCAGGGCTCATCTGCTACAAAATTAGAGAGTATACCCAAGTTTCGCTACGAAATGCAGTACGCATGTGGTATTTGCTTCACACGACACGCTGGTGCGAGATTACAATCACTGTCGGATGGTCTCCTGACATGTGCTGACAAAAGTGTACATCAATGTGGCAAGACTAAAAAGGTGATTTTTGTTTCCTGTGAGGAACGGAGAAAATGGCGCAAAGTGACACCTGTAAGTAAAGCTTTGCCACCCACTGTCACTCCTACAATGTGCAAATTTGGCGACAGGTGCTTTAATATGAGCTGCACACTTCCACACTCCAATGAAGAAAGGGAGCTATGGATCTTCATGAGAAGATATAAACGTAAGTACGCCATTTGATATGATATACATTCACGAGTCTTTACTGTGGAAAATAAGTATATGAAATATAACTCAGGTAGAATTTGAACCCATAAACATTTCCATTCCTTAGCAGACGTCTTACCACCAGACCAACGATCTAGCCCAAGAGCCGCGAGGCAGTTCAGATTTAAGCAGCAATTTGATAACAACATTATCAATGAATGTGAACCCATTAAAAAAGCACACACAAAATTGGTAAACAACGAAGTACTTGACAAAATAACTGGTGGGGGTTGAAGGGAATGGAGTAATTTGAATTTAAGAAGTAGGAAAAAGAAGGACGCGAAAAACTAAACACGACAGCCTTGTTTTTTTTAAATAATAATCCTGGTCTGTATTTAATAGTCAAAACATTGCAGGAAGTTATGTCGGCTGGAAGGGCACCACCAGAAACCCCTAACACAGCGACTGCTTACGCAACCTCCTCAACACTGGCCCAACCTCCACCTCAAGAGAAAACACATTGCTCTTATTGCAATGAAACATTCAACGAGCACTGGCAACTTCAGCGACATTTTCTAACTAACCAACACAAGTCGAACATAAAGTTTGACAAAGATAAGGTGTGGAAACATCGAATACCTCCTGTGAAAGTTGCTGGTGACCAGTACGAAGAGTGTCAAGAGTACGTACACTAAAACATTCTCATTATTTGATCTGTCCTTTGCACTTTAAACAGTTTTGCTCATATCCACGCCTTGACTGTCTCAACCCTTATCACTCTGCTGTAATCTTTAAACAGTTTTGCTCATATCCACGCCTTGACTGTCTCAACCTTTATCACTCTGCTGTAATCTTTAAATAGTTTTGCTCATATCCACGTCTTGACTGTCTCAACCCTTATCACTCTGCTGTAATCTTTAAATAGTTTTGCTCATATCCACGCCTTGACTGTCTCAACCCTTATCACTCTGCTGTAATCTTTAAACAGTTTTGCTCATATCCACGCCTTGACTGTCTCAACCCTTATCACTCTGCTGTAATCTTTAAATAGTTTTGCTCATATCCACGTCTTGACTGTCTCAACCTTTATCACTCTGCTGTAATCTTTAAATAGTTTTGCTCATATCCACGTCTTGACTGTCTCAACCCTTATCACTCTGCTGTAATCTTTAAACAGTTTTGCTCATATCCACGTCTTGACTGTCTCAACCCTTATCACTCTGCTGTAATCTTTAAACAGTTTTGCTCATATCCACGCCTTGACTGTCTCAACCCTTATCACTCTGTTGTAATCTTTAAATAGTTTTGCTCATATCCACGTCTTGACTGTCTCAACCCTTATCACTCTGCTGTAATCTTTAAACAGTTTTGCTCATATCCACGCCTTGACTGTCTCAACCTTTATCACTCTGTTGTAATCTTTAAATAGTTTTGCTCATATCCACGCCTTGACTGTCTCAACCTTTATCACTCTGCTGTAATCTTTAAACAGTTTTGCTCATATCCACGCCTTGACTGTCTCAACCCTTATCACTCTGCTGTAATCTTTAAACAGTTTTGCTCATATCCACGCCTTGACTGTCTCAACCTTTATCAGTCTGCTGTAATCTTTAAACAGTTTTGCTCATATCCACGCCTTGACTGTCTCAACCCTTATCACTCTGCTGTAATCTTTAAACAGTTTTGCTCATATCCACGCCTTGACTGTCCCAACCCTTATCACTCTGCTGTAATCTTTAAACAGTTTTGCTCATATCCAAGCCTTGACTGTCTCAACCCTTATCACTCTGTTGTAATCTTTAAATAGTTTTGCTCATATCCACGTCTTGACTGTCTCAACCCTTATCACTCTGCTGTAATCTTTAAATAGTTTTGCTCATATCCACGCCTTGACTGTCTCAACCCTTATCACTCTGCTGTAATCTTTAAACAGTTTTGCTCATATCCACGCCTTGACTGTCTCAACCCTTATCACTCTGCTGTAATCTTTAAATAGTTTTGCTCATATCCACGTCTTGACTGTCTCAACCTTTATCACTCTGCTGTAATCTTTAAATAGTTTTGCTCATATCCACGTCTTGACTGTCTCAACCCTTATCACTCTGCTGTAATCTTTAAACAGTTTTGCTCATATCCACGTCTTGACTGTCTCAACCCTTATCACTCTGCTGTAATCTTTAAACAGTTTTGCTCATATCCACGCCTTGACTGTCTCAACCCTTATCACTCTGTTGTAATCTTTAAATAGTTTTGCTCATATCCACGTCTTGACTGTCTCAACCCTTATCACTCTGCTGTAATCTTTAAACAGTTTTGCTCATATCCACGCCTTGACTGTCTCAACCTTTATCACTCTGTTGTAATCTTTAAATAGTTTTGCTCATATCCACGCCTTGACTGTCTCAACCTTTATCACTCTGCTGTAATCTTTAAACAGTTTTGCTCATATCCACGCCTTGACTGTCTCAACCCTTATCACTCTGCTGTAATCTTTAAACAGTTTTGCTCATATCCACGCCTTGACTGTCTCAACCTTTATCAGTCTGCTGTAATCTTTAAACAGTTTTGCTCATATCCACGCCTTGACTGTCTCAACCCTTATCACTCTGCTGTAATCTTTAAACAGTTTTGCTCATATCCACGCCTTGACTGTCCCAACCCTTATCACTCTGCTGTAATCTTTAAACAGTTTTGCTCATATCCACGCCTTGACTGTCTCAACCCTTATCACTCTGCTGTAATCTTTAAACAGTTTTGCTCATATCCACGCCTTGAATGTCTCAACCCTTATCACTCTGCTGTAATCTTTAAACAGTTTTGCTCATATCCACGCCTTGACTGTCTCAACCCTTATCACTCTGCTGTAATCTTTGTCAGGTTTCCTGATTACAAAATTGCATAAAGGCACCAGACTTTTTTCCAGACTCAGTTTGGCCACACTGATTTGTAATGAACAGAAACAAGATGGCCGCACCATAATCAAGGCCTTTTGGTATGAAATAAATCATAGTGCTGTGAAATAACAATTGTTACAATTGTTTTATACAGGCATAAACGAGGCACCTGTTTATTTAGTGATTCACCCGAGAGCTGCACCAAAGCTCATAGCAAAGACGAGTTAGAAGAATGGATGGAGAGGCATCGGTACATAGTGATGAAAATAAGAAAGGCCAAGGAGTCGAAGTTATACGCGTTTATGGACCATGTTCTCTTCAGCTACAATCTCGGTCATGATGTAGTAAGTTTAATTCATAAATACCCCAGACAGTTTTACTACTCCTATTGGTGGAGAGCGTTCCGCGTGTCGGGCGCGCAAGATTATCACGCAGAACGCAATTCATAGCTATTAGTAATAGCGCGTAATCTATTTCTAACCCACGCGCAACAGACTCGTCACAAAGTTTTTGAAAAAAATATTTCAAACCTAGAATTTTCAACTGTCAAGTGTCTGTTATTGTATTTTGTTAACGTTTTTCAACAAAAGGGCATTTATGAATGGGAATACAAGAGTAGTGACTCGTTCTTAAACGTCCGTTAAAAACATTGCAGGGTCGTTGCCGTGCGCTATCACACGGCAATTCGACCCTGCCGGCTTTAAACGGCCGTGTAAAAACTCGCCGCTACCCTTTTATTTCCTTATAATGTGATAAAATCTGTGCATTAATACTTTCGACTTTGCAACCACTCCAGAGCATTGCCATGACGTTATAAATTCACGTTTTGCTGAAGTTTAACATTACGATGGACATGCAACTGCAAAGTCTCGCCATTTAGGTCGAAAACCACAATTGTACCATTGATTATAAATAAATATTTTGGCGCTCGTGATGAAGCTGCTTGTTGTCATTGGCAAGGGAATTTCTAAAGACAGATATGAAAACATGAGTTTTCGGATAAAAAGGCAGGAAAATAGTGTTAACCCCACAGGCAGGAAAATAGTGTTATCCCTCACCCCCATTTGATTGCGTAGACATGTACATGAAAAACAAAGTGCAGCCTATTGCAACCCGCAGCCTATTGCAACCCGCAGCCTATTGCCACCCGCAGCCTATTGCCACCCGCAGCCTATTGCCACCCGCAGCCTATTGCCACCCGCAGCCTATTGCCACCCGCAGCCTATTGCCACCCGCAGCCTATTGCAACCCGCAGCCTATTGCCACCCGCAGCCTATTGCAACTCGCAGCCTATTGCAACCCGCAGCCTATTGCAACCCGCCGCCTATTGCAACCCGCCGCCTATTGCAACCCGCAGCCTATTGCAACCCGCAGCCTATTGCAACCCGCAGCCTATTGCCCCTCTTTTGTTAGTACTTTACCTTTTTAGCCAACTGATGGGAATCATCACCAATCGGAAACCCTCTGTTGTTATAGCTCTAGGTCCCCAGTTTGAAAGAGCATACCTACCTCCACACACATGAAATGCGAAAATTATCTAGATGCTGAAACTGAAAGATAACAAAACCCAGATGAACTTGCCGCACTGTCTATCGTCAACTTATCAAGTCAAATGTTGCCCCGATGAAGTTTTGATTTACATGTAACATTTCAGATCGCGGACGAACTACCAGGGATGGACTTGACTTGTCCTGATGACGTTAAGCAGTTTCTCTCAACTGAAGGACAGGAGATGGATTCATCAAACAAGTTCACATGGAAGTTTACTTTGAACACGTCACAAAATGTAAAACATATCATCGTATATCATAACCACTACGATCAGCTTTAAAATCCCTAATTTCAACTTATTTTACCTCGCACCTTAAATGTTATTTGTTTAGTTTGAAAACGCTTGGATGACTTTCTTACCGTGTTGTTTGGTAGAGACAGATAATATGCCAATAGTCAATACTGAAACAAGCAGTTTGATACTTTGAAGACTTTCGATGAAATGAATTTCTGAAATAAAGTGACGCCGCACACATTAAATTCTTTAACAGCAAATAAAAGACAAAACAGACAACACAACAACAAACTCGTCAACCTACTTACAGACAGCTGAATTTGATATGTTTGTTTAATCTTCTTATTTCAGAAACGTTTGAAGCAGGTGTTCCTGTTGTATGATGAACATAGAACCCATTTCAAATTGTCTCAACCCCCTGATGAGCATGATGCCCAGCTATGCCCAGGCAATCAGATCATTCGTGACGATGGAAATACGTATGACATTAACGTCATCTTCCACTCGCAGATCTTAGGAAGTTTTAATCAGTGGATCTTGTTCGATGTCGGTTCTGCACCCCATCTCACTCGGAAGTTGCAGGTTATTTGTTGTTCTCCTTTAGTCAGAAGGTTTCGCAATAATGATTGTTAATAATTCGATGACGCCGAAATAAGAATCACGATTGAAAATGCAGCAGTTTAAGAAGAGAAACACGGAGTTGTCAAACCACAGGCTACTCTCAGGGTCTATGTACTTTTTGTAGGACAAAAAACACAATGTCCACAGATTTACAATAAACTTACACAGTTTGAAGAGAATTATGGTAGAAAGCTTCCCTGAAAATATTACTTGCTGAGGTGCTATAGTTTTTGGGAAATGAGTAAAACAATGTCATGAAAATAATTTTCGTCTCACGGATCACGAGACGAAAATTATTTTAAGCATGTAGAACGTATTTTCATGACCTTGTTTTACTCATTTCTCAAAAACTACAGCTTCTCAGTAAGTAATATTTGAAGGGAAGCTTTCCACTATCATTATGCTCAAACCCTGTAAGTTTAACGTAAATCTGTGGACATTTTAAAAAAGTACCCAAATCCTGTCATGCATTTATTTGAGAAAGATTCGAGATCTTGCTGTCACCGAATTACTGTCAAAAATGTGACATGGCATTATACAAAAAAAACACGAGTAACGCATGTATTTGTTTTTACTTATTTTATTCGGGAGTGGCTTTGCGTTGATTCATCAGGCTTCCTGATGAAAGTTCTTTGGTAATTTGTTAAGTTTATTTTCCTTAACCAGGTGCATGTCTCGTCAACGGAAGTTCATGGAGACTTTGATATAAGCCAAAGAGAAAGACTTTGCACTGAAGTATGGGACAGCAGTAACATGAAAATCGTCAAAGAATACAACCTTTCAAAGAAACACAATGACTTGATGACTAAGTACAAGGTGCCATCCCCGCTGATTACGGATAGGATGGAAGAACTGAGCCGAAAGAACTACAAAGACTACATGCACAAAATGCTGTATTTGGAGGAAGTGGAGTGTAATCACAAGATATCAAAGTAAGTTAGAAGAAGAAAAGAGTGGTGGAATCCGAGAATTCGAGTGCGTGGAGTTTATTCCTTGGTTTCGTGGTTTGTGTAAAGAAGTGCACAATAAACAAAGGCTCTGTGTTAAACTTGCAGGCCAAAAGGAGTCTTCAGCAAAGTTCTCGTGTATGTTCGGGATGTCGGACATCCATATACTTACAGGGTTTAAAAGGGTATCAAACATATAGGGTTTAAAAGGGTGTCAAAGTACCTGGACGTTTTTAACGGACAAGATATTGGGTTCTTTCTCACAGGTTTGCAACTGAAGTCAGTCTTGAACTAAGAGCATCTGGGGGCAGGATGTACGGTCAGGTGGATCTGAAAGTAGCTTTGATGGACGATTCGGAAACCAGCCAAATTATAGAAAGATACGTGCAGAGAATGATGCTCAAATTCAAAACTTCTGAAACGGTAGGCAATTATTCCGGGAGTCGAAACATAGTGCCTAATAGAATAAGACCCAGAGTTTACCTAGAAATTTAACCTGAATCTTTGTCAAAATGGACACTGTTTGAAGCATGGATACTGTTTGAATATAATAGTTTAAAGGAACATCTTTTTAAAAATTTGCTGTCTCTGTTGATATTCCAAGGTTTACGAAGCTACGATAGTTAATAACGAAAAGCCATCAACTAGTCAAGATACGGTGTATTTACAACTCAGTCAAACGTGCGTGAGGGAGCAGAAACTTCGCGATTCCACCAAGCACCAAGTTCAAATTCAGTTCCAGCTGAACAGACTCCAATTCTGTTACATGCACAACACAGTTGACATTCTTGGTATCATGGATATAGTGTTCCCGGCGAAGGATAATCAACAGAGGTAATGTCTTGTTTTTTTTGTACTTGTCGCACGAAGGTACTTACAAGGTTAAAGGGTAATAGATTTTTGTTTAAACTTAAATGCTGAAAAGAAAGTTTCAATACAATTCTTATGTGAAAGCTGAAGCCAACGCCCAGGCAACTGCACCGGTTTAACCGGTTAATTATACAAGGTAGAACACAAGAGAACTTTAGAGGTGTGTGGTATGTAATTGCCGAAGGGGTTCCACAACAGTATTTATATTGATATAAATAGTTTGTTTCTTTTTTACTTGTGCTGGTATAAGTTTTGTTTACCTTCTCTTTAAGATTACCTCCAACTGACGTATCTGGTGAAGGCGATCAATATCAAAATCAGGTAATCGACTTTATCTGTGGACATGAAGGTGACGGTGTGCAATCCGGAGTTGGAC
Source organism: Asterias rubens (assembly GCF_902459465.1). Lineage (NCBI taxonomy): Eukaryota > Metazoa > Echinodermata > Asteroidea > Forcipulatida > Asteriidae > Asterias > Asterias rubens. Next base: position 374,348 of record NC_047067.1, on the reverse strand, counting down.
CGGTACTGGTATACGGTCCGTTTGGGACGGGTAAAACGCACACACTGGCAACGGCGGTCAAGAAAACCTTACAGTTACGTCCTGATGCTAAAATTCTGATTTGCACCAGGTCCAACAGGTATGCTCTCTCGCTTTTCATATTATGTAGAAAATAAAGTGTAAGTTGATATACAGTTTTACAAATGTTATTGCCCAAAATAGCCAATCGTACTAAGCCCGGGAAGGGACAGTGGTAAGAAAAAAAATATGCAGGGGCTAATTCGTTCGCACGGTTTAGTAATCCGTTTGAACGAATTAATAATCCGTTCGCACGGTTTAGTAACCCATTCAAACGAATTAATAATCCGTTCGCACGGTTTAGTAATCCGTTTGCAGGGTCTAATAATCCGTTCGAACGAATTAGTAATCCGTTCAAACGAATTAATAATCCGTTCGCACGGTTTAGTTATCCGTTCGAACGAACTAGCAATCCGTTTGAACGAATTAGTAATCCGTTCGCACGGTTTAATAATCCGTTTGAACGAATTAGTAATCCGTTCGAACGAATTAGCAATCCGTTCGAACGAATTAGCAATCCGTTCGACTGAATTAGTAATCCGTTCGCACGGTTTAACTAAGGCATGAAATGGCGCTGCACGCACGGATTACTAAAACGTGAGAACGGATAACTAATTCGTTCGAACGGATTGCTAATTCGTTTGAACGGATTAGTAATCCGTGCGAACGGATTACTATTTCGTTTGAACGGTTTACTAAACCGTGCGAACGGATTATTAATTCGTTTGAACGGATTACTAAACCGTGCAATCGAATTAGCCCCTGCATATTTTTTTCTTCCACTGTCCCCTCTCGGGCTCCGTACAATCGGGAAAGTAAGGAACACTATACAAAATAAGGGTAAAAAACAAATGAATACTTACAGAATGTATGACTATTGTACGTGATGTGAACTACCTACGCAAGGCAAACAAGTACTGGTATAGTTAACGACCGCGCACTGAAAGTATCTCTCCTGTGGCTAAATTAATATTCAAAATATCCTTACTACACACTCTTAAAAAATACCGTTAGCCATATAGTTCCAATTGTGTCTTTTCTTTCGTTACTTGTAAAAAGTGCTGCTGACTTGTACATCACCGAACACCTGCACAACGAAACACGGGGTAGTAAGATCCTGAGAATTTACGCTAAGAATCGAGACATAAAAAGCATAAATTTGAAGGTTAAACCTTATGTTCGAGTTGACGGCGAGGGAAACATCAGGATTCCGAAAACGGCTGAGATAAAGACATTCAGTGTCGTCATCATGACTTTGGCTTCGTCACACATATTGCTTTCCGGTCAGTTGAAAGGTCACTTTAGCCACATCTTGGTCGACGAAGCCGGTCAGGCATTGGAGACGGAGACTCTACAACCATTGACTTTAGCCACAGCTAACACGTGTGTCGTCCTTGCAGGTGATCACATACAAATGAGTCCAAAGGTATGTAAAGATGGGTAACAAGGGTCGCCAAGGTCAAAGTCAACTTAATGCAATGATTTTCCAAAAGATGAATTCCTTATAAACGGAAGTGGGAAAAGAACTAAGTTACTAACCCCAGTTTTAAAAGGCTTTCACATGCCACTGCATTTTGATAGCATTCCAGTTTGAATTGTGTAAACACCGTAAATTACGTCACTCTTTAAATCTGGGTCTGCAAGGTTTTTTTGTAAAGATAATATACACTTCAGTCCCGAAATGTGATGGTATTGAATCACAAAGATACTTGATTTTACGGACGAAGAAACTCAGAATGTTTTATTCCGTTTTTGTATCCAATAAAGTCATGTTTAAATATAAACGCTGAAAAAGTACATTAAAAGAAAAGTGCATTTTACCTCATTTTAATTTGAGGTTGGAAACTGTCAATTTCTTTTCCAATCTTAAAGGGACCTTTTTCTTTAGATAAGTTACTCGTAAAACTTGAGTACGAATTGAAGTTGAGAATGGTTTTGTGGACGTACTTCAGCTGGTCGATGTTTTAATACGAATAGCTGTTTGCTCCCTCTCCTAACGATGTAGGCTTTTATTTATGACAACCTGGGACTGAACTGAAATCTGACATTTTACACACTTCTGAAGAAATTTTTTGACATGTATGTATAGCTCGTAGGGCATCTCTATTTCTGCAATCAATTACTGATCTCCGATCTTTTGCAGATTTTCTCAAAGAAAGCTCGCCACGCTAACTTTGACATGTCCCTCCTTGAAAGACTCTTCCACCTGAAGATCACCAGAGTTCTACTTCCTTCAAACTATCGAACTAATCAGGCCATTTTGGATTTCATCTCCGCGGCGTTTTACAAGGGAACGTCTATGGGAAGGAAATTGAAAGCTGTTGCAAATCAGAAAGCTCATCCACAGTTCAACTATCCTCTGGTATTCCATACAGTGAAAGGAGTGGACCAACGAATTGGAATGTCGTTTGTTAACTACGACGAGGTAACGATTGCTCCATGTATTTTTGGGCAACAACAAACCCCAAACAACATATGATTTTGTATCAGGTGAAAAATAATTTAAGTAAGCTTTATAAAAAGAATTTCCCTCATGTTTATCAAAAACTGTGTTTAAAAGCCTATACCTTTAATACAATTTTAATTTATGTTAAAAATAACATCAGTATCTATATTGTAGGTTCTCGGTAACACGGGATTGTGTGATAATCAAAGACACTGGACACCTTTGGTAATTGTCAAAGACCAGTCTTCTCACTTGGTGTATCTCAACTTATGCACAAAATAACAAACCTGTGAACATTTGAACTCAATTGGTCGTCGAAGTTGCGAGATAATACTGTAAGACAAAACACCCTTGTCACACGAAGTTGTGGGCTTGCAGATGCTTGAATTCGAGACCTCGAAATCAAATTCTGAGGCCTCGAAATAGAATTCAAATATCTTAGTGAGAAATAACGTTTTTCTCGAAAACGACGTTACTTCAGAGGGAGCCGTTTCTCACAATGTTTTATATTACCCACAGCACAGGAAGTTTTTGTGCTAACAATTATTTTGAGCAATTACCAATATTGTCCAGTGCCTTTAAACCTTAAAATATTGTTTTTTTAAATGTGTCATTCAAGGTTGACCAAGTAGTCCTCAGTGTCAAAAACATACACGATAATTGGCCCAGGGAAATATTTGGACAACTCACAGAGAATAGCATTGGAATCGTAACACCGTATATTCTACAGGTAAGATAGTAAAAAGAAGAAGATTTGCACAAGCTTAACCATGGCTCATTATAAAATAATAATATGAATAAATAATATCTAAGTTATTAAGAAATAAAGAAAGAATGGAAGAACGGAGAGTTCTCATAGTGTAAACAGAGAGTTGCTTTGAAGCTAGTTGTGTGATTTCTTTTGTTCGCTTAGGTGAGGCAGATCCGTAAACGACTCCAGAAGCTCGAACTAAAACATGTTGACGTGCAGCACGTACAGAATGTACAGGGTAAACTATTTTAGTATTAACTCCGTCATTTAACAAAAATATAATATTATTTTCCAACCATTTTGAAATGTCTTCAAAATTAAATAAAACAAGAAAATCGAAACCCCCAACAACCAAAACAAACAAGCATCGCCAATATTACTAAAAAATAGACATGTAAACTGTACCACCGATTAAAAAATCCCAGCTGTTTCCGTTTTTTGTCAGGGTTCTACACTTATTGAAAGTTGTTATTTTTTGTTCTATATAATGTGGTGAAATTACTTTTTCGATGACGTTGTATTTTGATTTTGTTTCCACTGTATAGGAAAACAATACCGTGTGCTGATCGTTAGTACAGTGCGAACACGCAACACACTCAATACATCCAAGATGCAGTCATGGTCCCACATTAGTCCAATGCTTCGGCCTGATGAGACTTACGACCATGGGTTTCTATCAGACATCAGGCTTCTGAACACGGCTATGACACGAGCACAGTCACTGGTCTTGGTCGTGGGTGACTCAGTGGCCCTGTGTTCCGTGGGTAAATGCTCAACGATATGGCAGGCTTATTTGAACAAGTGTAAGGACCACGGAACACTGCTCCCAACGGTTAGTAGTCGTTAAAATTCATATCTAAACTGATTTGACCTAAACATCAGGTAGAAATAAATACTGTAATTGACACCAACGCCATACAACTAAGCATTGAAAACGACTCTGATTAAGGGTCGAAACGTCAGGCCACTAACCATTTGCTTTCATTATAACATAGGGCATTTGGGTTGGTAAGCGGTTTGCTTATTCTATTTTTATTTTTGTGATATTTCCTTACACAGGAATTTACAATGGATATGATCCTGCAAGGAATAGAAGCACAGACACAAGACTTTACCAGCAACCTGCCCACACTGAACCAGTCTAAAGCACATATCAGTGATACAGATGCCATTTTGGAGGAACTATTCAGGCAAATGAATACAGATGCGAGTAAGGCCACACAAATACTTCGCAAGGAAGGTATCAAATTTCGACAACTCGAAGTAAAAGACCAAATTGTCATCAAATTGGAACGTAGATCCGAAAGAGATCTAATCAAATCAAACGATGTGTCTTATCCGGAAAATGACGTAGAGAATGACAGCCGCAACGAAGCAGCTTCTCGGCAAGATTTGGACCAATTGGAGAGTAATCCAGACAAATTTAAAGTTTGCCGCTTCCACCGCAATGAAACAGGGGAACTCTATGCCCTTCCACTTGTTGAGGGATCCAAAAAGATATCCGTTGCAGAAGGGAGGAGCGGCACAGCCATGAATCTCGACGAGGTAATGGTGGAAGTATTGGTCAATGATGTGGAAAGCAAGACCATACATGGCAAGGTGATTCGTGTACGCAAGAGGGGTCCAACATTATTTCCAAAGATGAAAGTAGTTTGCAGACTCGACAAGTATACGGGAAACCTGATGTTGCCTATCGATCGTTCACTGCCCAAGTTCTGTCTTCGCAATAAAAAGGCCAAAACATCTTCTCAAGACTCCACCGTCGTAACAGCCGTGCATGACGATGGCACTGAATCTCAAATTGATGTTTCAAGGGTAGATAAACCAAACAAGCTATTCGTTGTTGAATACTCGCATTGGTTTGAAGGTAGTCGCTTCCCGATGGGAAGAGTCAGAGAAGAACTTCCACTATGTGATAGCAAAGAGTCTAGTCTTCGTGTACTGAAGTTATGCCAAGGCGTCCAAGATAACTGGAACTCCTCTGTTTTGGGAGAATGTGAATCAAACTTTCCTAATGAATGGACGATACCAGATGAAGAAATTGAGGCACGATTTGATGCAAGGGGTCTGAATGCCTTCACCACTGACCCGCCTGGCTCACGTGATATTGACGATGCTCTTAGTGTTGAAGTGGTTGATGGCAATTACCAAGTCGGCATTCACATCGCAGATGTTTCTTACTTTGTTTCCCAAGACACCTCTCTGGACGAAGACGCCAAAAACAGAGCGACATCTTTCTACTCGTCAATAGATGAACCCACCAACATGCTACCTCCTCGGCTGAGCAATGATTTGTGTAGCTTGCTCCCAGGTCGTGACAGATTGACACTATCTGTATTTGTATCTCTTGCTGAGAATGGATCTGTGATAAATGACGACGTCGTTATCAAGCGTTCTGTAATAAAATCCCGAAAACAACTGACCTATGAGGATGCTGAGAAGATTATCCAGAATAACGTTGATCTAAGAGATGTTAATCAGGACATCAAAGAAGAAATCCAGATATTGAGTAAACTAGCTCAGCAGAGACGACTTACTCGTCTAGGAGAAGGCAGGTTTGCTTTCTCTCATGACCCTGAAGATAATGAGATGTGGCATCCTGTATCTCATTCGATGGTTGAAGAAATGATGATTCTAGCCAACCAAGAAGTGGCACGTTACCTTACCAAGACATACCCTGAGTGTGCCCCATTACGAAGGCAACTTCCTCCCAGTGAAGCAGCAACCAACGACTGGTTAAGCAAACACCGTAAAGATCTTAGAAACAGTGTTGAACTGCAGTCAAAGGTAAAGGCAGATCTTCAAGGAGAAGATCCAAATGACGTATACATGATGAAAGACAAATGGGAACATCTTCGTCATTTTGTCACAGAGGAAGAGGATACGAATCAGATGCTTCAGATCACTGACCTCATCTGTCGTGATGAGAATCACCCACGCCTTGCTGTGGCCAAAGCTAATTATATTTGCATCCAAAACAAGGCCGAATTCATCCGATCCGGAGAGCATCCTGTTGACGAAAGAGGACATCATTCCTTAGATGTGGCAAGCTACACACAGTTTACCTCACCTATACGCCGCTACTTTGACATCATGGTGCATCGCTTTGTGATTAGCACACTAAACGCAGACGTTTGTACAAACGACAAAAGTCAACCATATGACGACACAAAGCTTGAAATGGTATGTCTTCAATGTAACAGCCAAACCAAAAAAGCAAAAGATTTTGAATCAGAGACAAGGTCGTTGAGATTTTCCCTCGCACTCAGGGAGGCCCCACAGACAATGCAAGTGTTCGTTAAGGGCTTTTCCGAAGGCAGCATGGACCTATTGTTTCCTAATAAGCAATACATTCGAGGGAGAAGTGTTCCGCTTGCACTCCTTAAACCTAAGGCTCAACCCCAAATAGATGAAGACAAGACCAAAATGGAGCTCACATGGCGAGAGAGGGTGTATGAGTTGCATGGCTCCATCACCATTTTCCGGAAGGCAGCAACCACATTGAGGCTAGACACAAAGGCATCAGTTGTAAAGGTTTCTCAACAAAGTTGGCAGCAAATTTTGTTAGGTATTCGGCAGCAACGACCCAGCAATATTTCAGAGGCTGTCAGGATTGCAGAAGAAGAAAACAAACGAGGCCAAGGGCAAATCCGAAAGAGAGAACGCAGCGACGTTGTTGATGAGATAACATGTGAAAAGGCAGATTCCAGCAACCCTGCATTTTCGGTCAAATTCATGAGGGTGTATGAGCCAGGTGACGTTATCAAGGTAGTGTTCCATTCGACGATAGAAAGGGGTATTCTCACGCCCAGTATCCAATTGATTGGCCTGACACCAAAGTTAGACATCTGTATTGAGCATCGGAAAAATGCGGTCAAGTGTTTCGCTCGTTTCGCAGAGAAAAAAAGTGGAAAAGTAACCAGCATTGAGGAGTACATAGCTGTTTGGCTTCCAATCATCAGAATGGTTTCTGCTTACAGTGCAGTTCTCGACGGGGAGAGAAGCGTTATCCACGGCGTAAACATCAAGTGGAAAACGGGACAATCTCAACCTGTCACGGGGACATTTCAACTTCCTAAAGCATTCTGCGAGGAACGAAAGTTGAAAATTTGCAGAGGAGACTACGTCTGTATCAGGTACACCGACCTGGCATTGGATCCTGAGATAAAACGACGCCTCAGTTTGTTGAACAAACAATCCGCGGAGACCGGGCGACCTTCAATGGCACAGCAGAACAAAACAACTTTCGTTGCTCATGCGGTATTATCTAATGTACTGGATGAAGATCGTCAAGTTCAAGGCAAGACCTCAACGGTGAAGGTCTGTGCAGTTGACATAAATCAACATTCAGCTTCACAGTTTCCGGGAGTTCTGTTAACAGGAGACAAACTGTGCACCATCGAATGGATACGCAAATCTCATTCAGAAAGGTGAGTTTTTAGTAAGAAGCTGCCCCCATCCAACCAATGTTTGGTGACCCCCACCCCCGTAACATTGTCCCATTGCGAGAAATCTCTGTTCCGGCCATCACAATAAATGATAGGCATTATTCTGCCTCATCTAACTGCAGTATACTGTAGTCATGCACTTTTGAGTTGATCAAGTAGGCCTACTGCCGAGCACGAGGGTTGTCAGGTAGCACTTGAGTAGGAGACCAGGGACAGTGTCCGATTACCGAATACAAAGTCGAACTTGCAAACAAGTGTTTGGATTTCATTGTTCATGAATGAGTATCGGTCTTTTTTTAACAAAATACAATTGCAAAATGAGGCTCAAACACATTCACTGTTTTGTTTATCTAGAACCAATATGTGATTGTTTATGAAAACAGAATGAACACCTTTTTCAGAGCTCCCCTCTACCTTGCATTATCACACGTAGTATTTGGACCACGAGTCAGTACGAGTATCGAATACATGCCTCCGATAAAAGATTATTTGTTGGTCGAGTATCGAGTCAGGATTCGAGTACGAGTATTTTGATAGCCAGAGATCGAATACGAGTAGGCCTACCATCAACGCAGTACTCAAATAAATACAGTAGGACTACAAGTTAAGGGTTAGGGTAAGGGTTTTCCAACTTTTGCTTAGTTATTACTAGTGATATTTCAACGCTATAAACTAATGAGATGACCATTTCTTTTGGCAGACGTCTTGAGAAAGCTGTACGTGATTTGCCACATGCCCCACAAATTGTTCAGCAAATATGTCTGCAAAAAATTCCAAAGCAAGGCAGTACTGGTGAGTATTTGCAAGTATCATTTGGTCCTGGAACAATCTTTCAGGATGCAGTGTTAGCAGTTCAAACTGGTTCTTGGAAGAGTCAACTCCCATCATAGACAGTTTGGTTTATTTCTTAAATCACTGTTGACAGTGTGATTTTTGACCTGGACTTTGAGTTATTGTGGCAAAGAAGGTATTCGTTTCAAGTTCGGGGGGAGGGGGGGGGGGGTAGTTTGTTTGTAGTTTTGTTTTGATTATTCATTAATAGTTTTGCTATTATTGATATTGCATAATGCGAGTCTATCAATACCATTGTTCTTCACTTTCATTTCAGAACCAGATATAAGAAACGTACTTGAAGCTGGAAGAGAAATCAGGTCCTTCTGTATACCAGAATCGCCACTGCCAGCTCCAAATGGGCCCCAAGAAGATGCACTGAGACACGCACTGCAGGAACAGTTCACAGTCATTCATGGACCACCCGGTAAGGGCGAACTGACCTGGGCGAAAGACCCCCCCCCCCCCCCAAATAAAAAACCCCCAAAACCCCAGAAAAACCCCAAATAAAAACAACAACAACACCACCAACAAAAACAACAACAACAACAACAACAACAACAACAACAACAACAACAACAACAACAACAACAACAACAACAACAACAACACAACAACAACAACAACAACAACAACAACAACAACAACAACAACAACAACAACAACAACAACAACAACAACAACAACAACAACAACAACAACAACAACAACAACAACAACAACAACAACAACAACAACAACAACAACAACAACAACAACAACAACAACAACAACAACAACAACAACAACAACAACACCCCCCCCCATTAAAAAAAAACATCCCGACAACAACAACACCCCAACACAAACAATCAGACAAACGAAAGAGCTAATTATTATTCTTGGAGAATTGATGTTAGTTTTGTTTACATGTATGACGTTACAGGAACTGGAAAGACCGTGACTGGTGCCCATCTGACTTATTTCTTCACTGAAGTGAATAAGAAACTGCTAGATTCTGGAAAACCCCCACAAGTCTTGTACTGCGGACCTTCCAACAAGTCAGTTGACGTTGTTGCCCGTGAGTTTATGTCCACACAAATGCTTGATCAGTTTATTTTGTTTCCAACACCTTAGCAGTCAGTCTTTCTAACAAAACGTGTCTGATATCATATCCTTTATGTTTCCATAATCATTTTAGCAACACTGAGTTCAACCCCTTTGGCTTACATGTACCTAACCGTAATACTAGACAGTCTAATAAACACATCTTATATGTGCCAAGGTATCAGGTAGATGTGACAAAGCGTGCCTTTTTGTCAAGGATTTCCTCCACATATAATAGTATCCATGGTTCTTGTGATGTGTTCGGAACCCCTTCTCTTAATTCCTTTCGTGATCAGGTTTTGAGTGCCATATTCTCTTCCAGTAACTAACGTATACATGTATTTACAGTGTTTTGTTTTATTTGATTCGGTATTGTTTATATTATTGTTTATTTTTTATTCGATTTTAAATTTATTTCCCTTGTCTTTTATCGTTTATTCTATTTTATAATTTAATGTGGGCTTTTGCTTTTAAAATTTATTTTAAATATATTTTCACAGTCGTTCATGGTGGTCTGGTTTTGTTCCCTATTTTATTTTATTTAATCTTCAATGTATGCTTTAATTTTCTTTCCTAAGATGATTCTATTTTAATTGTTAACTTTGTACATATCAGATTGTTTTTATATATGCTATATGAATATTTCTAATTGTTTTTTTATCCTTTCCTGATTTGCGTCAAAGAGAATGGGCGAGAAAGTGTAGATTCGCGGACATTAGTCACGAATCTACACTTTAGAGTCGATTTTTTCTGACTTCCCCCTAATCTTTGTACTTGGGTCAAACGGCGTTAGGTCACATTTATATCCAGTTTGCAAAATGTATAAGTATATTATAAAGTGCTTGCAACATTATCGAGTAAAGTGTTTTGTTTTTACTAAAACTGGAAAATGTGTTCGGAAATTGAAATACATGCAAAACGTATTTTCACCTGAGCTTTTCACATCATGTTATTTTTTGAAAGACAGTCATTTTCAAATTGAACTATCACTTTAGTTTGTACACTGAACGATAGATTCGTAACTCATAACTCATATTCAGTTAATGAAGATTCGTAAAAAAATCTACACTTTCATCAGTAGAGTGACGTCACAGAAATAGTTTATTACGAGTTAAAGTTACTCCCAACTATTGTTTATGTATTTGACAGATTATCTGTTGAAACTGAAGCTCCCAGTCATCCGTGTTTACAATAAGATGGTACAAGACAAGGACTTTCCAATCCCAGGATCTCACATCGACACAAGTTCAAACGAAGCCAAGATGGATCCCGGTCTTAAGATCATCTCCCTGCATCATCTTATCCGTATGAAGCACAATTCTTACAGTGAGAGGCTCTTGGGATTTGATAAACGATTTCAGAGTAAAAGCTACAAGAGCAACCCGACAGACCTGTCTCGTTATAGGAGAACAATACGCCTAGCAGAGGTTGGTTAAAATGGTTACATACCTAGAGTGTGGGTTCATATGTTGATGTCCTTACAGACCTGTCTCGGTATAGGAGAACAATACGCCTAGCAGAGGTTGGTTTAAAGGGTTACGCACCTAGAGTGTGGGTTCATATGTTGATGTCCTTACAGACCTGTCTCGGTATAGGAGAACAATACGCCTAGCAGAGGTTAGTTAAAAGGGTTACGCACCTAGGGTGTGGGTTCATATGTTGATGTCCTTACAGACCTGTCTCGTTATAGGAGAAGAATACGCCAAGCAGAGGTTGGTTTAAAGGGTTACGCACCTAGAGTGTGGGTTCATATGTTGATGTCCTTACAGACCTGTCTCGGTATAGGAGAACAATACGCCTAGCAGAGGTTGGTTAAAAGGGTTACACACTTTGAGTGTGTGTTCATAAGTTATTGTCCTTATTCTAACCCAAACCCTTACCATAACCCCTACTGCAACCCTAGCGTGTATATCACGCTAAGTTACGATAAGTTATTGGAACATTGGATTGTCGGAACAGAGAGCAGTCGCAAGTTGAATTTTCAAATCATTGGTTTTTACATAATGGTTTACGCCTACACATTTGGTATTTGAAACAAAGTGTTCTCAGCGAATGTTCAAATGCCAAGGATATAAATTATGAGTGAGTAAATACATGACAAATTAATGTTAAATACATTTCGTTTGTGGATTTCGCAGAAAAAAAATCATTCGGTGAAATCTAGCTTTTCTCTTTCACCTGGCGCCGCCTCTATAGTAAAATACGCGTCTGGTTTTCAACGCATCAAACATGCCTTCAATACTTATACAATCCAGAGAAGTTCCTTGCTCTATGTTTTATTAGAATATGAAATGTACTAGTGAATTGAGGAAGATGAGATGGGGAAAAAGAAAGTTGAAATTTTAAGGCATTCTCCATATCTACAAAATCGCCTATCTTAAAAAAACCAAGTAGACACACAAATCAACATTCTAATGCGTCATGTAACTTTCTGAGGATCTAATTAGGGATGCCTTTCTTTTGTCATTTCCTTTAAAATAGTCATCCAGATTACGATTCTCAGTGTCGACAAACAAAATAGGCAACTTTTAAAATAAATTCTGATACATGTAACTAAGTTTGAGAGTATTATTATGACTTCTTGATTTGAACAGGCTGAGGAACTACCCAGATACAAAGTGGTATTGTGCACATGCAACAAGGCAGGATGTACAAAAATAACAGATTTGAATGTGATCCAATGCATAATTGATGAAGGCGGTATGTGTAATGAACCAGAAACTTTGATACCACTCGTTGGAGCCAAGCCACGTCAGATCGTCCTAATTGGGGATCATAAACAACTAAGGTAATTGTCTCGCTTTAAAAAGGATCGAAAATATTGAATATCTACCGCTCTTCTGAGAGTCAAGTTTATTATTGAAAAGTAGTTAGTTAGGCTGTCAATCACAATACACATTGATATACTCATTCAACATCTCAAAAATGGTTCGCGTTTTCTTTGTAAAAATTTTATTCTAATATTTGTTTCAGTGTTCAGCAAATTAGATAGTTGAACACTGGATAATTACTTCTAGAACCATTACTTACAATAAATACGTATACTATTATGCGGCGCTGGGTTATGTGCGCTCAATGTACATGGAATGATGCTGCACTGTTATGAAACATCATTCTATAACATGGCATCAAATAGTCAAAACTTTGCCTTTTAACAAAACAAAAGAAGCAAAGATAGAGGTCGGGATAATTATGAAGATAATAATGATAATTCGGAGGCGGGGGGGGGGGGTCGATGACGATTCACTTGTAATATGGAAGAATTAAACTGAATCATATTTTTCTTTTAGACCCGTAATTCAAGACAATGCAGCCATCGAACTTGGGATGGAAATATCATTACTGGAGAAGTACGACAACAAACCAGTGGTTAAGATGCTTACATTTCAGTACCGAATGGTGAGTCTTTTTTTACTTTTGTTAATTATAACACCTTTTTTTAATTCAAATTCGCCGAAATTAAATTTCATCCAACCCTTTGCCCTAGAGGCCATTCACTGGGTAGGCAAGTTGTCACGTGGGTCGGAGCCGAAGCGGCATTCATTTGTGCAGTACCAAAACTTACATCCTCTGTATCAACAATTTGTATGTCATCTGTCTGTCTGTGTGTCAATTGCCAGAATGTTAACATCTTTATAAGTGTGTGTTCAGATGAACTAAACTTAACTTCTCAAACCATTAGAACAAGATTTTTGCCCCACACAAAATACAATCATAGAGCAGTGCAAAACACAGTTATTTACACCCCCACATCAAATGCCTACCGCGTGAGCAGCTTCAGGCAAGCGCATACACAGTTTGACTCGGTGCTTGCAGGGTTAATGTTGAATATAACGAACAATAAATAATCATTTTGTTAAAGTCAGGATTTAATATGAGATTAATACAAATTGCTTTACAATTCAATGACTCGGTGAAATATGCTTTTTGTTTGCTTTAGTTGACACGGAAACCCAATGTTATATTACACGGTTTTAAATTTCTAACAACCTCTGACACCTCTTACTAAAAACTTATCTTTTGATCATTGCAGCACAAGTCGATTTGCGACTTTCCTTCCCAGGAGTTTTATAAAGGGGAGTTGGTTCCTGCAGCCAGTATGGTGGCGCCCAGACAGACTTCAAAGGTGAAATGGCCTGGCGGTGCGGATAACCCCATAGTATTTTGCCACCATATCGGCCGGGAAGAACATACGAGTGTGCGGGGCGAGGAAGGTGGTGAACAATCCAAGGCAAATGTCCAAGAGGTTCAACATGTGGTATGTAGAACCCCACTCACTTCAAATTAGTCCTGCCTTCATACTAGTTCTCATAAATAAGCTACATGTGGTATGTAGAACCCCACTCACTTCAAATTAGTCCTGCCTTCATACTAGTTCTCATAAATAAGCTACATGTGGTATGTAGAACCCCACTCACTTCAAATTAGTCCTGCCTTCATACTAGTTCTCATAAATAAGCTACATGTGGTATGTAGAACCCCACTCACTTCAAATTAGTCCTGCCTTCATACTAGTTCTCATAAATAAGCTACATGTGGTATGTAGAACCCCACTCACTTCAAATTAGTCCTGCCTTCATACTAGTTCTCATAAAAAAGCTACATGTGGTATGTAGAACCCCACTCACTTCAAATTAGTCCTGCCTTCATACTAGTTCTCATAAATAAGCTACATGTGGTATGTAGAACCCCACTCACTTCAAATTAGTCCTGCCTTCATACTAGTTCTCATAAATAAGCTACATGTGGTATGTAGAACCCCACTCACTTCAAATTAGTCCTGCCTTCATACTAGTTCTCATAAATAAGCTACATGTGGTATGTAGAACCCCACTCACTTCAAATTAGTCCTGCCTTCATACTAGTTCTCATAAATAAGCTACATGTGGTATGTAGAACCCCACTCACTTCAAATTAGTCCTGCCTTCATACTAGTTCTCATAAATAAGCTACATGTGGTATGTAGAACCCCACTCACTTCAAATTAGTCCTGCCTTCATACTAGTTCTCATAAATAAGCTACATGTGGTATGTAGAACCCCACTCACTTCAAATTAGTCCTGCCTTCATACTAGTTCTCATAAATAAGCTACATGTGGTATGTAGAACCCCACTCACTTCAAATTAGTCCTGCCTTCATACTAGTTCTCATAAATAAGCTACATGTGGTATGTAGAACCCCACTCACTTCAAATTAGTCCTGCCTTCATACTAGTTCTCATAAATAAGCTACATGTGGTATGTAGAACCCCACTCACTTCAAATTAGTCCTGCCTTCATACTAGTTCTCATAAATAAGCTACATGTGGTATGTAGAACCCCACTCACTTCAAATTAGTCCTGCCTTCATACTAGTTCTCATAAATAAGCTACATGTGGTATGTAGAACCCCACTCACTTCAAATTAGTCCTGCCTTCATACTAGTTCTCATAAATAAGCTACACAAGGTATTTAATAAGGAGCGTTTACCTTTTTAACATCGGCTACAACTTCAACAAATAAGAGATTAATTATTTGTTTTAAGTTTTTGTGATGTTTTTGTAACTTTTGATGCATTTTTTAGAACGAATCCAACCCGATTATGATTGCAAATAAATGACCCTTACCCCTTTAATTCAATTAAATTCAATTCAATTCACATTTTATTTTGTTTCAACAAACACATTTCCACAAATAATACAGAACTCTTATCAAACTCTTAGTTCGTTATAATGATATTGATACCCTGACATTTGCATTAGCCATTATACACATAATGAATGTTTATGAGTGCAATGGTGCGAATATGTTCATGAGTTGAAAGATGGAATGTTCTATTCAACGAGGCGGAGCCGAGTTGAATGGAACATTCCAGCTTTCAACGAATGAACATATTCGCACAATTGCACGAATGAAAAACATTCATTATTTGTTTTATATAACATCCAAGTAGAACTTTGTCATTTTGATTGAAAGAAACAACTTCCAAAACAAACAATTTCAACTGTAGAAGCCGAATGCTAGTAATTTTACTATGCTTTCTTGCAGTAACACCTGCTGCGTTACCAAAGACACGCGCACGCAGTGATCTTTTTACTCAGCTTTTTCGTTCCATCCGAAAAGTACCATTGCACGCTGGCAGCGTGCCAGCGTGCAATGGTACTTTTCGGATGGAACGAAAAAGCACGGCGAGTGACTCAGCGTGCAATGGTACTTTTATTTGCTATCACGTGACGGACAATCCTCCAATCAAATGGCAAGGATCTGCTTGGGTGTTATATAAAATGTTTTATATAACACCCAAGCAGATCCTTGTCATTTGATTGGAGGATTGTCCATCACGTGATAGCAAATAAAATGTACCATTGCACGCTGAGTCACTCGCCGTGCTTTTTCGTTCCATCCGAAAAGTACCATTGCACGCTGGCACTGCCAGCGTGCAATGGTACTTTTCGGATGGAACGAAAAAGCTGAGTAAAAACATCACTGCGTGCGCGTGTCTTTGGTAACGCAGCAGGTGTTACTGCAAGAAGGCATAGTAAAATTACTAGCATTCGGCTTCTACAGTTGAAATTGTTTGTTTTGACAGTTGTTTCTTTCAATCAAAATGACACAGTTCTACTTGGATGTTATATAAAACAAATAATGAATGTTTTTCATTCGTGCAATGGTGCGAATATGTTCATTCGTTGAAAGCTGGAATGTTCCATTCAACTCGGCTCCGCCTCGTTGAATAGAACATTCCATCTTTCAACTCATGAACATATTCGCACCATTGCACTCATAAACATTCATTATGTGTATACTATTCAACGAGGCGGAGCCGAGTTGAATGGAACATTCCAGCTTTCAACGAATGAACATATTCGCACCATTGCACGAATGAAAAACATTCATTATTTGTTTTATATAACATCCAAGTAGAACTGTGTCATTTTGATTGAAAGAAACAACTTTCAAAACAAACAATTTCAACTGTAGAAGCCGAATGCTAGTAATTTTACTATGCCTTCTTGCAGTAACACCTGCTGCGTTACCAAAGACACGCGCACGCAGTGATGTTTTTACTCAGCTTTTTCGTTCCATCCGAAAAGTACCATTGCACGCTGGCAGCGTGCCAGCGTGCAATGGTACTTTTCGGATGGAACGAAAAAGCACGGCGAGTGACTCAGCGTGCAATGGTACTTTTATTTGCTATCACGTGACGGACAATCCTCCAATCAAATGGCAAGGATCTGCTTGGGTGTTATATAAACGCCCATAATTACTACCACTTTACTCGTGGGTGATGACACGTAGTTACATGAAAGTAAGTGTAGGCTACTGCCGAAGATCCTAAAATGTCACGACTGGGATCCGAACCCACACTGAAGCCATCAGAACTTGAACTCAACACTTTAAACCGCTCAGTGGACACTCACGCATTAATAAACTTCATTGATTTTACGATAGCAACCACATCTTTCCCTCAACACTGATTTATGTGTAGGTACGTATGGTATCATCCTTAGTGGGAGATCTGCATGTGAAACCAGACAATCTTGTTGTACTAACCCAGTATCGACATCAGAAATTCAAGATCGAAGAAAGCATGAAATCGAAAGGTCTTAAGATCAATGTTAGCACAGTCATCACAAGTCAAGGTAAAAAGCTCCTTCTGAGTATTTTAGTTTTTCATTTTCTTACTTGTTGAATGAAGTTTTGATAAAAGAAAGCTCAATAAAATATGCGTTTTTAAGGAAATCATTCAATCGTTACCGTTTTCATAATTTGGGACGATTGGCTAAAAACAGTTTTCTAGACAACAGTTTTGCAGGCATTTAACGATTTCATGAGGGATAGGGTTAAATGGATCAGCACATTGGCCGAGATGGCTGATCAATCTGAGCTTAAGTTAAGTTCGGATTAATGAGGGAACCGTTTTTAAAGAATTGTGACTCGGGCAAATGTGTCATTAGGTGATCAGGGATCATGATCAAACCTTGTCCAACCTCGATTCAAAAAAATTACCTGATCCGGTAGGAGAGTTAAAAGCCAGTTCGGTAGGGGAATCCGGCAACCAGACTAACCAGTTAAACACGATTGAGTGGTTATTGAAAAGAGTAACTTAATGCTAAAAATGCTTATAAAGCTTTGCACCGACATTGGGGAAACCTATCATACTCTATCTGTTCTGAAGTTTTGGCCAAATCGAACAGAAACCTAAACTGAAAAAACCCTACAAATAAATCTTCAGCAGGTGGATCAAATTGATTCTTATCCCACTTTGATCAAAGATTGTAAACAAACATTCTTCAACACTATTCGGAATGAATGAATGAATGAATGAATGAATGAATGAATGAATGAATGAATGAATGAATGAATGAACGAATGAATGAACGAACGAATGAATGAATGAATGGAAACAAAGCGTGGTACTTTTGTTATGATGTTTTTAATTTCTTTATTCTAGGAAATGAGTGGGATTACGTGATCCTGTCTACAGTTCGATCACTGCCCTTGGTGCAGATTGATGAGAAACCGCCACTTGCTTGGAGGAAACGACACCTTGGATTCATAACTGACGTCAATCAGATCAATGTTGCCATTACGCGCCCAAAACTCGGACTTATCATTCTGGGTAAGACTTTAGTTTTAAACGTATACTTTGTTTGTAATTTGTACTATGGTTCAATTGTATAAGTTGTAAATACTATATTCTGTTTCTTTAAAACCCTTCAAAGAGGGTTGTTGTCAGCACATGCTGACAAATGGTTAAAGATGCATTGTTTTAACCACGTTACACAATAGTCAGTACATAAATGCCATGGTATCCTAAAGTTGGACCATACCAAACGCCATAGAGGCAGTGTCAATCAATCAAAACTTAGTATAGCCTGAACATCTGACGTCAAACTTCAGGGCTCGTGAATTAATTACCTTAGAGATTTGCCTTGAGCCTACGGCAATCTTCGGTCATAATCACCTTTAACCCCACATTCATTTCACATGGAGATTCACAGTTAAATCTTGCACCTGCCAATCAGCACCTCGGACCAATCAAAACACAGATATGGAAAGCTTAAGTCACTGCACGTTTGTTTGTTCAATGAGATCACTGTATCCAATGAATTGTGTCTGTTAAACCAGTGCCTGTCTTAACCAGTCTAAGTAACGCAGACTTTTTGTTTCGTATCAGGAAACAAGTATCTACTCCGTAAAGACGAGACATGGAACTCTTTATTAAAGCACTACGAGACGAAGAAAGCAGTGGTTGAGGCAAACAGTTTCCCCAGAACCATAGAGAGGCGAAAGAGAAAAAGCAATGTAAGTGCCCGTCACTGTTAAACTTGCAGAAACCATTAACCTATATATGAAAATTATGGGTGTTTTCCTCTGGTTAGATATTCGTTACAGAATGTTAAAACACGGACTTTGGTGACTCTTTGAGAAAGACTCTGCTAGGGTCGAAACGTCACACCATTACTACTTTTTTAAATTAGTTATTTGGTATTTAGTTTGTACTGTTCCAAGCATAATAAGAGGATGAATCAGGAGAAGTTTTACTGTTTCAATGAATTACGAACATTAACTTATTATCAAAGGTATTCGAGCTACACGTAGGCCTACTAAATAAAAAAAAACCAAAACCCACTCATACAAAGATGATGGGGAGAGGAATGAGGGGGGGGGGGGGGTCGTACCGTATTCGTGAGTGTCCTCCGCCCTCTCCCACACCCCCACCCAAGAGATTCTGTCTACCACACCCAAACCAACCCCAGTATTCAGATTGTGTACACTTTCTTTCCCAGGCCAAGTAAGGCTTCATTCCAGGACAACAAGTTGTTTTTCAACATCAACATCAAGTTTGACAAGAAAGCCCACGTAGCCCACAAGACGTTCTATGTCAGGTTCTCAACCCTCCTATTATTTGTTAGACAGCCGTCAACGTCAACTATAATAAGCTGACTAAAAAGAAAACAATCAATTGACATCGTGTATAGACACGATGTAGTGTTTTAGTTTGTAGTTTTTCGATTTTTATAAACATTAATTAAGTTTTGGTTTGGCGAATTCGTTTAATCCTGATATTATATGTGATGCCGAACTGAGTATACTGAGAAAGAATGTTTGATGTTGCCGTTAGACATGCTGGCCACTTTCTAAAGCTGGAGTGACACATGAATGCAACATGTTTTTGTTTACTTGTTAAATTATTATAATTATGTTGTGTAAATATAGACATTAATTGTCTAAGGAGTTCATACGAACACATGTATGTATAACCAAGTATTGTAGATTCTGTTTTTATACGAACATTTTTTATTAGAGTCATTTGTGGGCCTTGTATCAAGTATTTTAAGTAGTTTTAGGTATTTTTTATTAGAGTCATTTGTGGGCCTTGTATCAAGTATTTTAAGTAGTTTTAGTTTTTTTTTTATTAGAGTCATTTGTGGGCCTTGTATCAAGTATTTTAAGTAGTTTTAGGTATTTTTTATTAGAGTCATTTGTGGGCCTTGTATCAAGTATTTTAAGTAGTTTTAGGTATTTTTTATTAGAGTCATTTGTGGGCCTTGTATCAAGTATTTTAAGTAGTTTTAGGTATTTTTTATTAGAGTCATTGTGGGCCTTGTATCAAGTATTTTAAGTAGTTTTAGGTATTTTTAATTAGAGTCATTTGTGGGCCTTGTATCAAGTATTTTAAGTAGTTTTAGGTATTTTTTATTTGAGTCATTTGTGGGCCTTGTATCAAGTATTTTAAGTAGTTTTAGGTAGAGGGTGTTTAGATAGAGGGTGTTTTTTGAATGTACTATTTAAAGTCTCGTGCGTATTTGATCATCCCGGACAATTTTGTCGTCCCGACCGATTGAGTTTTAAGTGAGCGGGTTTTTGTTTTGTCGATTAGTTAATAATCTAACGATGTTTTTGGCTATAAAAATTAAATTTGTTGTTAGGAGAGTTAATACTCATTGATAAACAATTTGAAAGTAAAACCAATTTAACAAAATAACCAAGAACATCAACGAGTAAGCATTGACCTTGGTATCTGGTCACGGGTACCCAAAACACTCATTATACATTAATCTAAATGGACGCACGAATTCGGGCGTGATTCGCAAAGAAAGAAAAAAAAAGCATCTCAATCGTCCTAAGTTTTAATTTTCTCTCAAAGATATTTTGAACAGATATTTAGTAATAATTAATATATAAACGTTGGAATTATATTTGTTACAACTTGCTGGGGGTAATTTTAATTTTCATGAATTTTGTATAGGCCTAAAAATAATTAATAAAATAATATAACACTTGATTTCATCGAACAACGAATTAATAGTCTTCGTTCGAGTTGGTTTCTCGTTTTCGAAAAGCGCGAGACTTGCACAGTCGATTATGTTTATTTTCATACAATAAATTGAAAGACATAGGCCTATATTTTTGTATTTCCTCTTTGTGTGTGCAGACTATAAGTTGGTCTATGACTCTAGCTTGATTGTCATTTTGACAAGTAATTTTTGTATAATATGTAAAATGATTAATATTCTAGCTGCTGTTATTTAAAGTGCCAAACACCAGAATCATCACTTGGTTTATCGAAACTAACAAACCTGGGAAAATTAGGGTTCATCGAAGTTGCACGAAATTAATAAAAGAGAAAAACCCACCCTTGTTGGATTTGGTGAAAAATTACCACTCTCTCTAAAACTACATTATTTCAACTTGTAACAATGCTTTATAATATCAACAGCTTTCCATTAGTGCAGTGCCTTTTTCAAATAAGTTTTTATGCTCATTAATTTTTTGTTGTAGTTAACAAAAGTGTCATCTTCCTTTAAATGAGTTGAATAATTATGTAATTATAATTGGTAAAGGATTTCTTTTGAATGTATTTTATAGGGGTGGTAGTGTTTATGTAACTTTGTTATGTTAAATATTTGTTGTTTTTAGCGGTATAATATATTGTTCATCTTTGACTCTGTGAGACATAGCGTGGAGAGGGGTGGGGGACACATTCACATTTCAGACTTATTTTTTTTTTCTGCCACAAGTCTTTCTTTTTTCGACATGATTTTTAAAGGCATCAACACACTCGGGAAGAACAGGAATAATTCTATTCTGAGTAGATTTAAACCTCTTGATCTGATTCAGAAGAAGAATAAATCAACAGTGGCTGCTATTTAGTTGGTTGTCTTATTTTAGTGACTACACTACAAAATGTGTGTTTATGTGTTGCACAAGGGTTGTCAAAACCAATATAGGGGTAGGTTTCAAAGCTAAAAGGAACAAAACCAAACCAGGGTCAAATGTCAGGGCGCTGTTTGAAAGGGGCTTCTTTACAGTCTTCTAGAAGCAGCAATGGCCACGCTACCACTCACATTATTTGGTGTTGCAGCTGGTATACGGTAACCTCCCGATAAAAACTTCGTTGTGCTTAGCTACTTTTTGCTTTAAGGAAATTAGGCCCGTATGGTAAGCGCAGCTTCATGCACGGGCAATCCGAGATCATTCTATTAATTTGAGATATGTTCAAAACTGAAGAAGTTTCGTTCATGTTCGAGAGTGGACTCATGGCACGATAACTCTAAGATGCGACGCACGGTTTGCATACTATGGTATTTTTTGGGAAGTCGTTCAACACACATTAATACTTGTGACCACAAAATACTGTATCATACAACACCAAAATGATAAGATAGTGGGTCTGATTCGACATAATGGTTCCTTTGCGAGCACGACGTTCCACAACGTAATTTTAAAGTAAATTTTGAAATCATACAAGGCTAAATGGTTTACTCACATGTTTTCAGAGGGTTGAAGTTTGGGTCCAGTTAGTCGACTGCTCCATCATGATTATAAAACATCTTTTGATTTCACACGCCGTGAAAGCATTCAGTTTAAAAAACTAAGTTGGATTGGCACAGGCCCCAGCATTTTCCTGCAACAGGTGTCGCAACCCGTGCTATAAAACACACTTTTCTACAGTGTCTGCTCCAAATACAAAATACACTTTCTGAAAAGAGAAATGCAGACATTTTCAGAATTTAAGCTCCCATCAAGTCTTTTTGCACGCACGAACTCTTTGGGTTTATACAGCTCATTACCATACATCCCTTCCAACACAAAGGAGCACGTTTCTGATGACATGCAACAAAACACATTCTTGCTCGCCTCTTTCCAATTCACTTGCCATTTTGACTATTCCATTGTGAATTACTAAACGGGTGCTACACTACAGTCTTATTGGGGAATGAAACCGGCCTTTGTTAAAAAGATCACTGATTAAAGACTTCGACATTATTTCAATAGTATACGCTTAGGGGCTTTCTAGTTTGCCCACAAGAATTGTACCTCAAACTTCCCCAGAATAGCAGTATAAAACGTTTGTTTGTTTGAATGTTTGTTGTGGGTGTTGGGGTTATTGTTGTTGTTGTTTTCTGGGATGGGGCATTGTTTTGGTGATTGTCTTTTCTATACCACGCCCACTTATCTGACACAGGGCGTCTCACACAAAGTTCCCATACTTCAACTAACTATTTTCATCTTGTATGAACGTTTCCCTTATTAAAACCTCTAAGAATTACCGAGATTTTCGGAACACGACGAATACAACTAAATAGGTATTGTATATCAAACACCAAACGGGCTTTCAATAAAGTCGGCGGCAATGTTATAACAAAATAAAACAAATATATGGTGTATGTGATTAATTAATTGGGTTCATGAACTATAATTATAAACGGAAACTTTTAAACAGACGAGTAAACCCTGAGAAGGCATGCCGCATCAGCAACGTAAAGACATAATCCTCTATTATTAAAAGTGCGTTTATGGTTCACTCTTTACAACTGAGTGAGTTATTGATTCGGAAAAATGTATTGAATCTGTGAAGTGTGAACAGCGCCCCCTTCCGGTTGAATCAAATAAATTGTCGTTATGTTTTGGCGTGTTTTGGCATCTTTTAATATTTCATATTCTCTTCACCACATCGCAGACACTTGTCAGCTCATATTTAATATGATCGTAAGCTGGAACACGCCACTTGTCGTAGGGGCGTCACATCAAATGAGACATTGGTTTGGTTTGAAGAGGGCATGACAAAACATGACAAAACATTCTTAATGTACAAAAACGTTCTGTCAATAATGTCATTGGTACAAGATACCAACAACTTTAAGCAGATAAACAAGCTAAAATTTACAAGAGCCTGTTTACAACACACAAAATAACAAAAATCGCTAGTAAATTTAAAACAAACTCCCTTAACCTATGAAAAAAAATTGTCAGAATGCTCAGACAACGTGCTACGAGGAGCGTTGCAACCAAACAGGTCGCTACGCTGCATGGTTTTAACAGCCGCTCACAGCGTACGGACAGTCACTGTACAGAACAACGTGCAAATTAGCCACGACTAAAGCTGATACAATCTGCTAGTACAAGAGATACAAACACCAATTGATTTGATATGTCTGTATTCTATTGTCGTACCAGAACATCACCCAATAGACTGTTCAAAACAGGAAATTAAAACAATCACAGACTAATCCGGGCAGGTGTGATGCGATGTAATAGGAAAGGAAATAAATACAACGTGATTTATTGATAAATGGCAAGTGAATATAAATCACCGAAATGACTAATTTGTAGTGACAGCATCGAGATAATGTTTGTAATTACTCTAGCGAGGGGAATACATGTTTATGTCCAGTTGAGCAATCTTTAATTTGACCTTGACATTCACAAGAATCATCAGATTTATCGCAGTATGACAAAGGGATTACAATTCAATCAAGTATAACCCCGGGAAGCTATTACAGAGTGAGCTTTCCCTGAATCCCTATCAATCCCAACTTGAAGTATTGCAATATTTTAAAAGTGAAGGTTTGAAAGGTTGCTGAGAAGCAAAGCTCAGAAAATCGTCAAATCATTCAAGGTTTGTGGAAATGTAAGTAATAACTCAACATTCACTGAAGGACAATTAATAATAATAGAGTGACATTCAGACAGCGTTCTGAGAAAGAGAGAGAGTATTGGTCGCTGATTGTGATATATGAAATTGTGTTAACTCTTTTGACTCTTGAGTTTTAGCAGTTGTTGTTAATTTCTAAACTTTTGCTAAAGCTTTGCTTTCTTTGTATTGGTGTGATTATTTCAGCTCAGACCTATAATTTAGTTTTAGTAGACACTCCATATACAACCAATCTGTTAACATGTTGGCAAATAGATGAGAAAATAGAATTAGCTGTTGCAAACAACTTACCAACCAAATGGAACGAGAGTATAAATGCAAAAAATAGTTAATGGCCTGACGTTTCGACCCTAGCAGAGTCTTTCTAACCTTCGAGAAAGACTCTGCTAGGGTCGAAACGTCAGGCCATTAACTATTTTTTGAAGGTTGGCAAATAAGAGGATCATTGTTTCAAGTGTTTGAAAATATAATTATTCTTGAAATCATTAGTGGCCTGACGTATTCGATAACGTCAGAGTCTTTCTCGAAAGGTAAAAGCGAGAGCGACTCTCTGTGGTCGAAACATCATGCCACTTACTACTTACTGTTTGCAGGAGGCATACCACCAATCCTGTTGGTTGCTAGTTTAAAACAGCTAATTATATTTTCTCAAAATTGTTCAAAAGAATTAGTTATGGAAATAGGTATTTGTAAAGTGTTCTCGTTTGTAATAATTTATTATTGGTACATTTTCATATTTTCATGAAAATGTACCAATAATAATTTATTACAAACGAGAACCGTGACAACGATGTGATGTGATTTCTGTTAAGCATTATGTTAAACGTTAAACCCTCATGTAAATTACTACAACAAATAAGATGCTATGGACAATTAAAAGGTCATCTGAAATAAATGTTCTTTTATTTTTTAATGATCATCACATTATTCAAACTGAAGGAATACACGTGGAAACAAAGAGTATAATTTTAAAACTTCACTAAAATGTTTACATCCATATTATTTTAAGCTGTACATAAAATTAATGTTGCCCTGACACAAAGCGTTACAATCCTCCATTTATTCTTTCTACACATATTGCAATATTTGTATGTTTTTAATTTCAAGATCTACACCAAGGTTTGAGAGACACAATAATATTATTATGCAAAGCAGATGTGAATAACTACGCATAGGACTACATATAGAATGCTTTTTTTATAGACAATTATATACAATGGAGAAAACTCCACCATTTCTTTCTGTAGCTTGACAATACTACTTCCACGCATAAACATAGGATACCCAAGCCGACACCATGCCTTAAAGTGCCGTGTGGTATCCTACCAAAGTCAACCTTATTATTATCAATAAAAAGGTAAAACTTCCAACATTGGTTTATTATTTTGTTATGGCGAAAGTATGCCTCGAAAACCTTTAACGGTAGGGGTCAGTTAGGTGTAAGGTTTGTGGTCACACAGGAGTACAACTTTTGTATGGAATAAAATATACTGTTAGTGTAAGTTTCCTGTTGGACTTGTTACCACCTGAAAAGGTATGGTTACGCCTCTTTAGTGCCCATCATCCATGAGATAATTGTTTGATCATTTGTTGAATGTCAGCAGTAATCAACGAGATCAGAGGGAGCATAAATCCACAGGTAATGATGCGTCAATGGGGTCTAAACACAGTCTGGCTTTTACGGTATATACGCGTGGATGAAAACATGATATCGATTGATGTGTGTCCATAGAAGACGGTATTTACAGGCTAAGGTGTTTCTGCTTGTCTGACCGACATTGGGCTTAGATTGGTATATCTCTCCCCTTATTTTTGTTCGGGTTCTAATTCATTCGTTCAATCACGTGGAGATTCAGACACCAAGGTGGCCCTGCAAACTCACACGTCAGTGAGGAATATTGTATGAATGTCCAATACTTTTATAAAGCCCCCTGTGCCCATTTATAGGTCAAAGGCGCGAGGTTTAAATTGCGATTATTCTCTGGGACTCACGAATTCTATCAGGATATTTATTGGGCAGAAAGTTGCACATTAATCTCCTTTCACACGGAGAAGCCCCGGCCGAAATATTATTATATTCCGTGTATCCACAAACGTTTAGTATCATACTGTATGCGATGAAATTCTCAATCGTTTTATGTTATTATACATGTAAACGGAAGGTTTTAGGCGAATACTACTTCACGAAAAAACATGAATGTTATTCGACACAAAATCGCAAGTAATAATAAAAATAGTCGTATTAATGAACATGGCGATTTGGACATGGATTACACAAAGGTCAAGAAGGTCTAAGTTTGGTGGTAATTGTTTCACATTAGCTCTCATTTTACGGTGGGTATAGGGTTCAACTATATGTTTTTGGTGGCAGTAGGTCTGTTTAGGATTCATGATCATTACTTTGATGGCAGTTTTTAGGTTATAGTTAATTATTCCATTACTTTTATTATATATGCTACATCTATAACTTAAAAGGGCTGATGTTTATAATCGTCAAGTAAATAATTACAACAATGTATAGCTGTGCGGTACACTACACATAAATAATGTGGTCATAAAATACAATTGTAATTCTTCAGCATATAGGCCAACACACAGAAATGTGCTACATATTAATTTGGTACTCTTGGTCGAAATATTTGTTTACAAGTAAAGTAAACATTTCCTTACATAACCACTTTTCATTGGGTGTTCAATTCATTTACATTAATGGGGTTGGGGCCGAGCTTTAGGTAATAGTACTGTTTTACAATATTAAGCCAACAAAAAGCTCTGTTTACGGAGGAAAAGGAGGTTTAACATTGGATGTAAAGTTAGCATAACGTTCACCACCACACCACAACCACAACAACCAACCACGACCACCGCCATCACAACCACACCATGCACGACCACCGCCATCACAACCCCACCATGCCGACCACCGCCATCACAACCCCACCATGCCGACCACCGCCATCACAACCCCACCATGCCGACCACCGCCATCACAACCCCACCTCTGACCGCTCGCTACCACCACTTAGATATTGCAACCATGTAACTCAAAGCAGTCTAAATATCCAAGAAGGAAATTCATTATAACCTTTTGTCTTTGCCTTTTACTTTTCCCCACACATATCCTCGGTTTCAGCCTGCCCCATTCACTAATTAATTACTCTTGCTCCATCTTCCCATCTTTGATATTGTCCTTTGTGTTTGCAACTTCCTGTGTTCAAACCAGCCCCCCCCCCCTTTGTCTCCATTATGCTCGGCTTCCCCCTTGGTTTTGATGTGTGTTGTCTGCCTCTCTCTCTATTCATGCACTTCCACTTGACTGCTATTGTTTCATTTATATATAGAAAACCTATGAGTTTTGTGTCTTAGCCTTAATTAAAGACTCTGTTAGGGTCAAAACGTCAGGTTAGTTATTCTTTGAACTGGCACATTATAACTGAATATTATATAAGAAGATTATCCACACTAACAAATGTAAGCTCTTGTTAGTAGTCTGTTTAATGGAGTCACCTTTGACTATCCTTGGAGCCAATTATTCGATTCATTAAGCTTGTAATAACGCAGTGGCTCTCGACTTTAAACTAAGTGGTTAAATTTACAATACCAATATTAGTCTAACTTGCGCAACGACAGTAAATAAGTTATCATATTTGTTTGCATCTTTTATGACCATACACAACAAAGACTGTTAGCTAAAACGTTATTTCATTTAATAAGACCCACTGTTTTCCTTTCGGTGCCGTTTCTGCTAAGTGTTTTCGTTTTTTGTATTTTATCTTGAGGTTGTTCAACCCAAAATTAATTTAATATATTTTACTCATTCAGTTAATTACGTGATGTATTACTTCACATTTTGTCTTTGATGTATTTTTGATACAATGTGAGACCCACATGATCAGCTGATGTGGTCCAAACATCAATCCTAAGGACAACCTATATCTAGCTTTACATTCACTTCTATTTCTTGATTTGATTAAACTCTAGTTTAAATGCAGTTGGTCTTGTTTACAAGTTGTCAAAGCAATGAAATGTACGGATTGCCCACTGAAACTTATCAATTAAGATTAAAACACCCAACACTATGCAATGTTGGTCAAACTGCAATGTCTAACCCTCTCAAGATGTAGGTCTTTCCCCAACTAGGTTGTAGTAATTCCCATTCAGCCATTCTGTATTTCTGTAATTAAAGAAGGACATCTTCAGGCATGCTATAACTGAAACCGATTAAAATCACCCCTATTATTTGTTAAACCATCGTTATTTTCCTTACGTCCAGTTGTAATGACTTCCCTTGAATGACATATTTTGGAGGAAAGTAATAATTTAGAATCTCGTAACTACAGGCCAGGTGAAAAAAAAAAAAAAAAAAAACCCACACAACAAACAATGTAAAAACCGATGATACGGACCTACCAACGGGTACCAGAATTACGAAAGGGACTTGCGGACAATTGTTTTTAAATCACACATTTGTTTATGTTACAGGAATAAGAAGTTGTTTAGGTTAATCGTTGTTTTTAATTTTTTTTTTAATCATTCCATCACATACAATGGGAAAATAGAATTATGCAAATTTTCTTTGTGATAGTTCGTACACATATGAAGGAATGTAATATAAAGCTCGTTAATATCTCAAAATACTAATGTAGTCAGATCCTATCATTGAAGGAAAACACAAAATAGTCGTAGGCAAAAACATATTAAAATAATTCAATGATTGATAAAGTACGTTTATATATAATATAACATGTCTTTTTACAGGTTAAACCTTATGCATTGACGTGATACATCTGCCATATTAGAGGTCAACCAATGATCAACCAATCGAAAACGCACAGATTAGTAGCGCAGCGCACATGATTGGCCAATGAACAATCTTTTTTGTGATCTCTAGGAGAGGGCGCCCTACTCAATAATGACGTCATGTGCATAAGATCTATAACGGTGCCAGTGATTCAAACATCTCCACGTGGTATGTCTCAACACACTACCAGTCTTGCTTTCCTTGTGCACGCTATCGGCCTTGCTTTCCTTGTGCTACTGTACTTCCCGGCTTATGCTTCTCTCTACCATGCTTCTTACAGTACTCGGCCACCTCCTCCCAAACACACCCCGTATCCTCATGGCAACATTCCTCATTCAAGCCACGTTTCCTCTTACTTCCGATCAAAAAGTCCTTGGCTGCCCATTCTTTTACAAATTCTGGAAGAAAAGAAAAAATACAGGAGCAGACGGTAAATGATCAATGAAAATGTGGTAGTTTGGCCGGCAAAGGAATTGGTACTGGGTCCAATCACAGTCAACTCGTGACCCACGGGCAAATATACTAGAATGTAATAATACAAGATCAAAATGGTACAATTAAATGGAAGGTGAACGTTTGGAAATCACTCTTAATATGAATTGCACTACCAACTTTGGAGTAGAAGCATACAGCAGTTGTCTGGAACATTCACCATTGGTAGCACATATTTTAAGTTATGTTTCGAATGTCTGACGATTAGGTAAATAATGAAATGTGACTGGCTTTTCTTCTCGGAGATTGCCTGCAACTGGTTGCCTGTAATTTGCCTCGCGTGATATGGGCCGTATACTCAAAGATGAGAAAGTCACTTAAGATGACAGCTTCACTTTCAAATCACTCGCGAGAGGAATGGCGTGTCTTTGATGTATTCACACTATGATGGAATGTGAGATCTGTTTCTTTTCTCGATGCTATCTCACTCGTACATTACATTGGTAAACTCTGCACGTATATCAAATCACTTGTTACCATTACACGCTTCATTTTCAAATTTCTGCTGCCTACTTGGACCGGAAGTACTCTTTAGTTCAAGACCATCCCATGTGTAAAAGTTGTATAAAGAGGGGTCAGATAGCTAAACAATGCACTGTTCAAAAGAGGCTGTATTTTGAGACATGAAAAACGGTATACTTAAAAATACTTTGGAAAGCCGTTTTGCAGCTTGTAAGTTACCAGGGTGAAGTTAATTTTATTGCATTAGCTAATGATCGTATGTATTCAGCTTGTGATGGTTGTCCATTTCACAGTCAAACTAAAGAGAGTCTGCTTTTAATTTGACTTGTTCAAGGATGAATGATGAGATTGAGTGTTATCGATAAACACATTATGTGCGCACTGTCTCACTGTACAGATCAATACAGAAAGGTTGAGAAGTTAAACACGAAATTAGCGTGGCACGGAGTAACGGGGCAGGAGGAGGGGGAAATACTCATCTTCATGTAAACGGGAAGTTACCCCCAACCCCTACTCTCGCTTCCCCACTTTACGGGTCTGTGATTCAATTTACCCCCTTAGAGATGAAGCCATGTCTCATGGTCAGCAGGCATCAATATCGCTCTCGCAACATTGCCAGCAATTACATACTGAATGTACGCGTCTTCAGCTGAAGTGGCGTACGATGTGACACTCATGGAGTTAGGCTGGAGAGCTCAACACGCTCGACGCCAAAGTGGAGTGCAACTATTTGTAAATAATGCAGTTCCATTATCCCAAAGATATCTCCAATTGACTTCTCTAACCATCATTGCATAAAATGGTCAATAAATAGCCTGGTAAGATTGGTTGCTCAACTTAATCGAATAAAGAGACAATGTTGGACTTATTGTGGAAGCGAACCATATAGTCGAATAAGAATTAAAGGCAGGTTGAACATTTGATTCACTAGATCAATGTATTTCCAAGTCTTTTTCTTGTTTTTTGATTTTCAGACGGAAAATATTATTGTCAGCAAAATACCAATCCAAACATTAATTTTAAAATTGCCGGTCTTTGGCTGGCACCGAAGCGAAATAAAACCGCTTTACTTTTTCATAGAATGTGATTGGCAGTAGTTTCGTTTCAGTTCGAAGAAAAAAAACGTCTGAAAAGTTTGCAGCGGAGGGATACGCCGAAAGGGTTCCTACGTAATTTTAGTTTTTATTTGTGGATCTTCCTCGTAGACCAAGGATCGAGAAAAATTGTAGTTTGACACAGGGTAAGACCAAACTGCAAAAACTAGGGCGAACATATTAACACTAATTTTTACAAACACCATTACACTGATGTCTTTGTAACACACACAGATGTTAATTTTGATTATCTTGAGTATCGATCGTCAACCATTGTTTGCAGTGTTAGGAGGAAGGGGTAGCCTAGTTTATACCTTCTCCGGTTCTTTTCGTGATCTTGCGTACATCATTCTGACAGGCCGCATCAAAGACAGGCTGAAGATGTTCGTTACATACATTAACGTGTCGCTCTGTGTTCCATAATCGTATCCAATCAGCTTTACTCCTGTAATCAAAACGAGAAACTAGAATTGAGCTGTTGCAAACTGTTAACCAGCCAGAAGAAACTAGAATTGAGCTGTTGCAAACTGTTAACCAGCCAGAAGAAACTAGAATTGAGCTGTTGCAAACTGTTAACCATCCAGAAGAACCTACAGTATTTATATAAACGCAAAACAGTTGTTAGTAAAGCGGATGTCTAGTGGCCGGTTTAGTTCAAGCTATGGTCGTTAAGTGAATTCCACGATTATCTCATGAGATTGTATGCAAACCATAATGGTTTGTATAACCTTTATAACTGTACATGTACATCAAATGGTTTACGTTGATTGTTCACAAACCTCAACAAACACTAATTAAAAGTTATCGTGGGATTGGGGCAGAAAGAACTGGAATTAGAAAAAGAAAATGGAATTAGAACTGAAGTAATGCTCTTACACTGCTAGTACAGGGGTGTTCAAATTGACACGGGTGTTGTCACATATAAATACCAAAGAGAGGTTTATTAACATAATGGTTGTTAACACACACCAAATGTAATTGTTTTGTTTTGCTCAAATTAGTGTTATTTTATTAGCTAATGATATAATGTCGATTCTTTGTTTTTTATCTATACGCGGCAACAGCAATTTTAACCACACTACACCACATCATTCAATCACTTCTACCTTTGTAATAAAGCGTCAGTTGATTAATAATTGAACAGTAAACTTTACAAAAGCTTCCCAACGGAAGTCATGCGCCAAGCTCGTGCCGATACTTAATAAGAACAAACATCAATGATGATGTCCTGAGGAAACTGGGTCAGGGTTTCCACCAAATAGCGTAGCTGTTTCTTAATGATGTTACACAAGAAAAATAATCCATGTTAAAATAGTCAGGATCTTTGTCAAAAGAAGCCTTTGGCAATTATCCTAATCACACTTGCACATAAATAATCACATCAGTAAATAATTTAGAAAAACACAATTCGTTTTTCCCCATAGAAGGTACGAAAGTCACAGTCGATTTATTTCCATATATGAAAATTTGGAAAAAAAAAGAAAAAAAACAATGTTTTTAGTTTTTCTTGTTTTTAATAGTTTGGATGACTGTATTGTGTAATGGAAACTTATTGGAACCGGGATCCGTGTGTTTAGAAAGAGCGAGGACGTCAATCGCTTCGCTTTCCTTTACTAAACCGAGATAAGGAGCTAGGACGTCAAGCGCTTCGCTTTCCTTTACTAAACCAAGATAAGGAGGTCGTTGAAAACGAGATGTACATAATGGAAGAAGAAGCGAAAAAGGGGAAATAATGGGGGGGGGGGGGGCTAACAAAGGAGAAAAACCTTAATAAGACATCCTTGTCTATGGATATAGTCAAGATAGAATTCAGTTAGACTTCCCTTCTTCCGTAGTTAACCGATAAATATTGTAGAAAAGAAAAATGGTTCCAAAGTATCAGGAATAGAAAGAGTGCTCATAAAAGTGGGGGAAGATAACGAATCTCTAAACCTCAGGTTTAAATGGTGTACACATGTCATAATATTATTGTATATTCTCTTAGAGCTAAATGTCAACAACAAGCATCATCAACAACAAATCAGACTGTGCATTCCATCCCAGGAATTAGTACGTCAGTCAAAAAGTCAAATTTAATGCCATTGTGATTGACTATCATAACAATTCAAGAATTAGGGCTAACCAAACAAGAATTTGTACAAGAATTTACAACTCTATTATATTTCAAATGTGACGTCATTGGATGTTTTTGTTTATTGTGACGCAATTCGCATTGGGCTCCCATTTTGTAATACTTTCACCCACTTTCTAAGAGCGTTTGAAAACACAAAACTGATTTATGCCTTGGGGTCAATTTCGTTTCTTGAGTTCTCTGTAATTTGTATTTTTTACAAGATGTTATAAGCGATAACCCAATTTGATATCTAGAAATGACCAAAGATCTGAGACAAAGAAAAGCAAAAATTTTCATAAAACGATATCATTGAATGGTCCCCAAGGCTAATTTGTGTTTTGTGTTTTTTCATTTCCTCTGTTTGGAAAAGGCCGTCGGCATATTGAGACCCAAATCTCATGAACTAAACGAACACGAGAAGTAGCCTCTCATAATAGGCACACTTCTTGACATTTCACGTTACGTATTTTTCTAATAAATAAGACCAGTACTGCACCTCACAGTTCGTGAGCAGAACCAAAGAACGTGATAATAGCATTGAATGGCTGTTGGTTTTTACCTCAGTTTACCGGGGGTTATGAATTTGAGCGAAGCAATAGAGGCTGAAACGGCACGAGTAGCCTCTCGTAGTCCAAGTCATGCTTCACACTCCTACAGCAATTACACCCATACCGAACCAGAGAGCACCCGGAGACATTTACAGCTAGTCTTGGAACATATTATGCTTCTCAGCGAATAGCACACAACATGTTATGCTTCTGATAGACGGCCACAGACCCAACTAACTTCACTCCAAACACCTTGTGTTCTCTTGACCCAAAGGGTCGTATATGTATTATTTGTATAAACAAATTTACTGACAAATCCAGGTCACGGCTAGTGATGGGGCAGTCGACAATTTGCCTAAGTCCCGTTACAAATTAGTGTTTACAGATCCCGTCAAACCCGACCAAACCTTGTTACATTCTGGTAAACATCTAAAAGTTGTTGGGCGTATTGTAAGCATTACTTGCCGGTTCATGTCCCGACTGAACAATCCATTCAAATAAAAGGAACAAATATTGTTCCTTAACAAAACCAAGACTCATGATTTAAGACTGACAAATACTGTGTGAAGCAATTTATTTTATTGCGCCTTACCAATTTGATGGGCAGCGCGTTCCGCATGAAGTATGAACCGCACGCCCGGGTCAGAAGTGACCAAAAGAATTGGTCCATGTGGGCCTGAACCTTTTTAAATAAAAAAAAAATGATTTAAACTCATGTTCGTTTTCAGTTTGACCGCATTTCTGGGTAATTTTGACACTGATTCCGGGTAATGTATCCTGACCCAGAAATGGCTCGGGCTCCACGGCACCTGGACCCTGGACCCGGGATCCGGGTCAGTTCCGACCCGGAGTATATCACACACGCTGCTAAGCATCCCAAGCGTGCTATAAATGGAGGACTCATCTACGAAACTTTGGAGTGTCGGAACTTGGCAGAATAAAAGTATAACACGTGACTGCGTCCCATCTAGGCCTATCTGATGATGAATGACGACGATATAGGCTAAGTACGCTGTATAAATATTCATATGTGGTCTGCTCTATTGCTCCGGTTTTGCAAAACGCACATGAAAACATGTAAACAGTTTTATCTTTAGTCCAGCTTTTTTACTTTTTTAAAGAAAAGAAGTAAAAACAAAAGAGAGAAAAACAGGACATTGATCGAGCAGGGACGCTAAGTGTGGGTTCTTCGTCAACATTATTAAGTTTTTCCAATTAGGGGAAAGATATGCTGGTAATTTGGTCTTGAACGGAACAAATTGGTTCATTTACATGCACAGCCTGCAGAGAAGAGGATGCTATAGCCCCTCAGAAATTTTCAATGGTGAAAAGATAGGAGAAGAAATCGATCACACAGAAGCTCTCTCTATACGCAATAGGCACAATCGATAACTAGACCACAATAGATCAAACAACGCTTACTGGAAAAATCTACAAACTTGATTACAAAAGAAAAAACTCCGGAAACATCAAACGGGTATGATATATGTTTTGCATAATAAATATGATTAGCTTTTTAATACACTGGACACTATTAGTTAATGTCAAACACCAGTCTTCTCACTTGGTGTATCTCAATGTACGCATAAAATAACCAACCTGTGAAAATTTGAGCTCAATTGGTCGTCGAAGATGCGAGATAACTATGAAAGAAGAAAAAAACACCCTTGTAAACATAAAGTTGTGTGCTTTCAGATGCTTGATTTCGAGACCTCAAGTCCTACATCTCTGAGGTCTCGAAATCAAATTCGTGGAAAATTACTTTTCTCGAAAACTACGTCACTTCAGAGGGAGCTGTTTCTCACAATGTTTTATACTGTCATCTTCTCCCCATTACTTGTAACCAAGTAAGGTTTTATGCTAATAATTATTTTGAGTAATTACCAATATTGTCCACTGCCTCTAAACTTGCACAGATGTGTGCTGTACTTAGTACTTTTCGTCTGTCTTTGTACAACAGCCAACAGGCAAATGCACTTGGTTTGAATTTGAACCCTCGACCTTTGCATTGCAATTGCAGATTTTTTACATAGACCTCGGAGCTAGCCCAAACTATATTTCTAATAGTTGTATTTAAAATTGATTACTACTTGCTAGAATATCTAGGGAACCTATCTAAAATACAATAGTTGTCAGACTGTCTTGATATACATGGTACTCATCTACAAGGATCTCAGTTCAAAGGTAACTAGCAAGTTGACAAATGGGTAATTATGATTAGTCTTCAGTTCTTTATTGCCTGCTTCCGTGCTTTGTATCCTTATCTCTATATTAGTCCCGTATGGAAACAAACCCATTAGCTTTTGGGGGCTTTTCTTTGTAATTTACTATTTTAGGCAACGTTTCTTGTTTTCTTTTATCCGTATAAATTCAATGTAAATTCAAGTATTTGAGCCGATATAATTAATTATAGAGTGGATCAATCCAGTTATTGAACAGGTATTTGAAATGCGTCCTCGACCGCATTCAGAAAGTCAATATTGAAGAATAAAACTTTTACAATTTACTTAAATGAATGAATGACATACAAATGTACAAACCTCTGATTGAAAAAAGTAACAAACTCAAAATACTTGAATAAACTATGCTTCGAGAATACTGTTGTGATGTCAACTTTACGTTCCGCATACTCAGAATATGGAAATCTAGTTAGAATTATTGCCAGATGAACAAGTTCACCGCTTACTCTACTTATGCATAAGTATTAGAGGCAAGCGAATCGATGATCAAACTGTGGAATTAAAACTTGACGCAGGGTGGACAGCTGCATTTAGCACGTGATCATGCCACTGTGAAACCACGAGATACCGACAATCTGTCGGTATTTGGGGAAGATACGTTGTACTCGTCGCGAAATAAAATGTTGAACAATTTCCGTCTGGCCGCGCTTCTTATTTCTACCGTTTGACTATTATAGCCAGTGTCCGTGTAAATTGAATTAAAGTTCGACCGGAGCTTACACTGCGTGTAAACTTCTCTTTCGATCAATCTGCGGTGAAATCGAGTGTCGATTTGAAGACTGGCTATAGATGTTTAGAAGCCTGGCTGAATAGTCAGTTTGATATTCTGGTAAGCTTAGACAATAGAGCTAGGAACCAGCTCTATGGTTAGACTGGTAAATAGTCAGTTTAATATTCTGGTAAGCTTAGACCATAGAGCTAGGACCCAGCTTTATGCTTAGACTGGTAAATAGTCAGTTTGATATTCTGGTAAGCTTAGACCATAGGGCTAGGAACCAGCTTTATGCTTAGACTGGTAAATAGTCAGTTTGATATTCTGGTAAGCTTAGACCATAGAGCTAGGAACCAGCTCTATGCTTAGACTGGTAAATAGTCAGTTTGATATTCTGGTAAGCTTAGACCATAGAGCTAGGACCCAGCTCTATGGTTAGACTGGTAAATAGTCAGTTTGATATTCTGGTAAGCTTAGACCATAGAGCTAGGAACCAGCTCTATGGTTAGACTGGTAAATAGTCAGTTTGATATTCTGGTAAGCTTAGACCATAGAGCTAGGAACCAGCTTTATGTTTAGACTGGTAAATAGTCAGTTTGATATTCTGGTAAGCTTAGACCATAGAGCTAGGACCCAGCTTTATGCTTAGACTGGTAAATAGTCAGTTTGATATTCTGGTAAGCTTAGACCATAGAGCTAGGAACCAGCTCTATGGTTAGACTGGTAAATAGTCAGTTTGATATTCTGGTAAGCTTAGACCATAGAGCTAGGACCCAGCTCTATGGTTAGACTGGTAAATAGTCAGTTTGATATTCTGGTAAGCTTAGACCATAGAGCTAGGACCAGCTTTATGCTTAGACTGGTAAATAGTCAGTTTGATATTCTGGTAAG
Source organism: Asterias rubens (assembly GCF_902459465.1). Taxonomy (NCBI): domain Eukaryota; kingdom Metazoa; phylum Echinodermata; class Asteroidea; order Forcipulatida; family Asteriidae; genus Asterias; species Asterias rubens. Next base: position 336,449 of record NC_047067.1, on the reverse strand, counting down.
CTTAGACCATAGAGCTAGGAACCAGCTTTATGGTTAGACTGGTAAATAGTCAGTTTGATATTCTGGTAAGCTTAGACCATAGAGCTAGGACCCAGCTTTATGCTTAGACTGGTAAATAGTCAGTTTGATATTCTGGTAAGCTTAGACCATAGAGCTAGGAACCAGCTTTATGCTTAGACTGGTAAATAGTCAGTTTGATATTCTGGTAAGCTTAGACCATAGAGCTAGGAACCAGCTTTATGCTTAGACTGGTAAATAGTCAGTTTGATATTCTGGTAAGCTTAGACCATAGAGCTAGGAACCAGCTCTATGGTTAGACTGGTAAATAGTCAGTTTGATATTCTGGTAAGCTTAGACCATAGAGCTAGGAACCAGCTTTATGATTCTGGTAAGTTTAGGGTAGCACCGTCTCCAGTTATATGAAGGCTCTTTGTTCATGAAGGCGTCCACATAAAGTGAAATATACTTACTAAGTTTGATTTGAATGAAGAGCCAAGTCTATCTCGTTGCTCTCCACTTATTTCCCAACAGACATGGAAAACAAGAATTGGTTTCAACGATGCAATAGGTTTCTATCCATGTTTAGCACATGCCCCTTTCCCACTTCCCACTGAGGAGTTTCCTCGAACTCCAGCAATACTTTGAAATGCATCTTTAACAAATTTAAATTAAAGTTGTGTTCCAACAAAGTAAATAGCTAAATACTGTAGATAAATAAATAAATAACAACAAAATAACCCCAACCAAATGAACATTCGTTTGACACCATTTAATTAAGTCTGTGTTTTTACCTCCACGTATATAAACATTATATTATGTTCTTACTTCATGGTAATCATTTCTTTCATTTTACATTTTTTGATTCAAACATTTGCCTTTGGCTAAATAAGCTTTCATTCAGGTAAGATAAATACCCTTGCATGTCAACTCCAAATTAAAACTCAGTTTGATGCCCCTGAATTACAGCTCCCTTTAGCCTCTAGCAAAGAAACAATTATAACGACAACATGTCAGACTACCTTGTTTCAGACAGCTGGCCTAGGTTCTTTGCAACAACAGGGTCGTGTCTGAAGTAACCGACCTGACCACTACTGGCAAGATCATTTTGAATATTGATGCTTAGTAACAGGGAAAGCAAAACCGAACACTGGCCAAAGACAAATTAATTTAATTCAGATATGAAGATGCCATCTTAGGCCTGACTTCCTATGGGGGTTACACGCAATACGCACTCTCTTTGGTATACAAAGGGAATACGAACCAGTACGTAGGTCCCTATATGTATGTCCTACAGCTCACTCCTATTCAAATACATGTATGTCCTACAGCTCACTCCCATTCAAATGAAATAAAAACACAAAGAATGGGAAGATATGAACCATCAGACCACGTGACAGCCTAAAGTATAAATCCCTCAGGACATGTTGCTTTCATCACGTTCCAGTTTTTGTGCAACAGATAATTAATATGTTTAGTTGGTCTAGGACCGTCTGCTTGCTTTGTCTGTTTTGATTGATGAAATAATTTTGGAGAAAAATTACGAAATTGTTTTTGTTCCTTTTGTGACACTCGTTCCCCGGGGCTGACCAGGTGTACATTTCCATCTAAACGTCAATATTGGGAGGGAAGAGAGAGAGAGAGAGAGAGAGAGGGGGGGGGGGGTATGAAGGGGGGGGGGGGGGGTGGGGAATACAAAAGATGTACTAATAAACTTCTCCCACCCCTTCCCCTCCTCGAACAATAAAGATAACACACAATTAAATACAAACGATAAGAAAGGGACAAAAACAAGAAAAACAGATATTAACGAAAATAGATAAAAAAGACAGACCATAAATTAAAAAAAAAATGAAGAAAAAAAAAGAAAAAGAGCAGAAACAACAAGAAGAAGAACAGCTTGTGTTTCAAACCAAAAGAATAATGACCTGGAAATATGTATAGACGAAATTTAAGCAGTTAGATTTTTGAGATTTGGACTTTAAAAATATATCATATTACAAAGAACCGAACTCTGATGGAATTTAATGGCTCCGATCACAAAACCAATAACTGCTTTCAACTATCTGCTAAAACAGTTAAGTAAATTACTGGAGGTTGTATTTTAGGCCTGAGGGTGTCAATCCAGCTCAAGCTCAAATTATGTACTTATTTTTAATACCTTTGCAGTTTTGCCATCATTTTATTCCACCATTATTACAAAATGATTCGAGCCGAAATGACTCCCACTTGACTCCGCCCACGCACACTGCGTAGGAAGGTGCGTCATCAAGATCAACCGATTATTTGATTGGTCAGAACGTCATTTTATAGAATGCAAACCCAGCCAATGGGAGGCTTTGTTGCTTCTTGTCCACACACGATTGGTTCTAACACTCGATGATGACATTGCATTTTTTTTAAACACCGAATACGTCCCTAAAGTCATCATTACAATTAAGTTAATATTATGACGTGAGTAATGTGACTGGCTCATTTAAGATTGCTTTTTATAGAAGTTAAATTGAATGACAAACATTTTCTGTATATGTCAAGGTTTTACCTCAAAGACATTGTGCACGTTCGGTAATTGCCAAAGACCAGTGTTCTCACTTGGTGTATCCCAACATTTGTACAAAACAACAAATATGTGTAAATTTGAGTTCAATTTATTATCGATGATGAAAGAGAATAAAGAAAGAACAAACACCATTGTTGCACAATGTTTTCAGACGCCTGAAAAAAGGTTTAAGCCTGAAGTCTTTCTCAGATTAAAAAATATGTTACTTATGTTTTAAACTATACTAACAGCTCTCCGTTGCTCATTACCAAGTATGCATTGAGATAATATAATGCATCTACACACAACGCAAAGACGTAGAAGGACCGCACTTTATAGACCCTTGTCACTTGATTGGTGGAACATGCGTTACGTGACATACTATATGTTTTCCATGTATACCGACACACCCACATTTTATAAGGAAGTCCAATATTGATAATTATAGGACACTTACAACTTTTCGCACTGAACCTTCGCGTGCACCGGCGATAGAATATGTTATAAGCGCATGCGTAAGCTTGCGCACCGCAACGCGTAATGATAGCAGAACGTGCTACTTTCCACCTATGTGTTTATAAGCCGTTTAATACATTATAATTGAAATAACTTATAATTATTCAGAACTTTGTTCTTTTTATGGTTGAAATAAATAAATATTTAAATAATTAATGAAATGAATGATATCTAACAACAATTGGATCAATGTGTGAGGTAGCCTGCTCCATGCTTATATAAAGCAAACTGGGATGCATTTTATTCATAAAATATATATTTGAAATACAAAGGTTGTCAACAGAGCACAGTCTCAAATTGTAAAACAACCATAAAAATAATCTGGCCAATACAACTTCTATTCTCTAGCTGTGTACACTATAAGTACTCGTGTGAAATGAGCTAAACAATTGATTGTTTAATTATGTTCGCTATTTTCGTCTGATGGTGTCAAGCCCCGGCAACAAAACCGGTATGGCCAAAAATGCCCCACACCCTCTTAAAATTCGCTTCAGATAACGGTATGAGATTATTCATCATTGATGCAGTTATCATATAAAACTGAAATAATGTGAGTGATTATTGGCGTATTGACAATTGCGAAACATGAATAGAACAAACTTTAAGGTTTCACATATATTTTTCATCAAATATTTTAAACGAAATACATTTTGATTTTAAGTGAACTTAAATAGTTCTAAGGCAATTAGTTCGAATACTCTTTGAATAATGTACATGCACTTTATCTAAAACGCTTTTATATAGAAAATGCTTTCCCCTAAAACAGCGATGTGAATTATGTAAATTATATTAAAGACAAAGCACCTAGCCTAATTACTAACTATCGGAGAGAGACAAAAGTCATTGAGTTGCAGAGAGGTCACCTACAACGGCACCAAGGATTTAGAGAAAACAACAATTACTTGTGTCGGCTCTCAAAGTTAAGACGCAGCTTATAATAACACTGAATGTACTTTTTGATGATGATATGTGGAAATAAACATTGCAATGGACACTATTGGTCTTAAAATATTTAGCATACAAACGTACTTGGTAACAAGCCATGGAGAGCTGTTGACAATACAACACATTGTGAGAAACGGCGTCCTCTGAAGAAACATAATTTTCTATAAAGAATTTATTTTCCACGAATTTGATTTCGAGACCTCGGAATTAGAATTTGAGGTCCCGAAATCAAGTATCTGAAAGCACGCAACTTCGTGTGATAAGGGTGTTTTCTCTTCCATTATTGTCTCGCAACTTCGACGACCAGTTGAGTTCAAATTTTCACGGATTTGTTTTGTTTTGATTTGTTGAGATACAGCAAGTGGGAAGACTGGTCTTGACAAATTACCAAAAGTTTCCAAATAATAGTTTCCAGTTTGTACAAATAATGGTTTGGCCTAACGCCCCGACGTTTCGGCTATAGTAGAGTCTTTCTCAAGGGCTTCAAAAGCCTTTGAACAGGATCTACTACGGTCGAAACATCAGTCCAGTAATAGATTTGTTTTCACTTTTACCATAGCTCCATTTGGTTGGCAAGCAATTTACAACAGCTAAATCTATTTCTCTTGTTATTATTTTACACGTAATGATGTCGATGAAGTTGGTTGCTTTGTTTACGTCGGGTAGATTTGTTTGAAATGTCATACTAGATGCTCAGATCGCAAAAAAGTCATTTCCTTGTCGCTGAGATTTACGGATGAAGGTTGAAATCCCAAAAGAACAAATACATGACAAGTAGATTGTGTTCCAGTTCCTAGCGTATTACGTGTTGGGCAATGCTGTATTTGTTCTACTATGCCCGTATTCATCTCAAATATTTCACTCTATCCATTTCCAATTTTTCCCGGGGTTGAAAAACACTCTGCCACTGCCCTCTTTCCATTTTGTTTTCCATATAAATATTAAGAGACAAACACATAAAAATGTGTCAAAGGATCAAACAAGCAAACATAGATCTATTCGTGGTGTGCATTCAAAAGATTTGTGTTCAACGGTAAACAAAGACACATAAGACGCCACACTTATACAGCAAATCTTCTGGGGAGGAAAGGCCGGATATTGAAAAAAATTAAATATTGTTAACACCTAACTGCTAAAGCCATATATGTTATTAAGTGCTTAACATGTTTTCCACTGTTTGAAGTCGTTCAATGAAATACCACTTCTGGTCACAATGTTTTGTGAAATTGAATCTGCCGAACACAACTTCTGAAGTGTTTACGTCACTTCTACATTCTCATCTGGGATTGCAATTTAAAAGTTGAAATAAAATAAATTTTCCGCCAAAGATCGATGATTTCAGGGCGAATTGTAAATCGCTGCTCATCCCTTTCCTTTAGTGGGTGATACATTGGTTGAGCTCGGTCGTTGCTCCTAATGTTTGTTCGCCTCCGGTGAGGAGGTTGTTGCCGAATATTCTTCCGACGTTTTCTAAAATTGTAATGTTGTGTTTGCGCGCTCAGTGCTTTGGGTGTTTGTTTACTCAAGGAAATGTAATTAAACACAAATCCAAGGGAAGTACTAAAAACATGTTGAGTTACATTTGTGGGTGAGACAACCGGAAGCGTGATGATGGGAATTATTAGATTGATTGAGGACGAGTTTTATGGCAAAGCAACGGAAATGTAACACATTGATGGATAGCTAAGAGGATTTGTTTTTAATATATATCATTTACATTTAATTTAAATCATGGTTTGATTCATGTTTTGTTATTAACAAAACACTTTTTTTTTGTAGCTCTCTGGTCTAAGTTTTGATGACATCACGCTTTATCGTGGCCTCAAGCCTTCATTCTTTCCACGTGAACGAATCAGATCTCTCCATTCTTGGTCTCAACTCAAAATCTTAAAATGTCGGGCGAAGTTCATGAAACTACACACCGATCATAAGCCTATCTGCAATGATCCAGTACTGCGATTTTTCGAATGGTCAGAACAAGATTCTCCCAGAATTAATTCTATGTTTATAAACTGATATATTAAAGTTTGTTATTGATAACCAGATGTTACATATCGGCATTAGCAACACCATATTTATGGTTGCGTAATAAACAAAGACATTATCTACAAATTTCCAATGCCACCGCATCGCAAAAAAATAAAACAATAATTAATAGTTAAGCCTACGAGTCTGAAAACAACAAAACAAGACATCGAAAATCACCTTGGAATTGTCATCATTCGTTGATATCTAAATTGTATAATTGCTTTTCTTTTTCAGTTAAAGTTTGCCCCAAACAATTATAGCTCAATACAACTGTCGGCAAGAGGATACAACAAAAGACATGATTGAATAACAGAAGGATGTATTATCATGTGATTGTCAATGTTTGATATGACACACATTGAATATCTTGAATAAACAAAACTACTTTTTATTCTGAACTGTAATTGATTGATGTGATACTGCATATTTTTAGTCACTTTTAAATGTTTAAACCTAGATTCATAAAATGTCCACATTACTAACACATTTGCTTGTACATATACATGGTAATATCGATCACACAAGCATATGAGCCAGTTCTTATCAATAATTTAAATTCAATAAATACATTTATACCAAGGATATCCTTGGAAACGCAATTATACATTGTTTGTATCAAACCGAGTCACAGCACTAGGTACATTAAGTAGCAAACTATACAAGGCTCTGGGTAAAGCGAAAATGTTGTTGCGCACTATCCTAAGGACAAAGTGAAACGAGATGAATTGGAAATGAAATAAATGTGTAAACGAAGACAAGAAACGTGCTTTGTAATACCCCTTTACTCCCTTCAAGACATTACAGCCGGAGTTTCACTGGAATAGGATACATTTTGATGGATAGGATACTATACCTCAAACGACCCATCAATTAAATTCAAATTGCATCACAGGGGAGGTAGCCCGACAATTGCCACCGGGCAAACTCGATGGTCGAGCGGTCGAGGTAGCTGCACTTGTAAACAGGAGGTTGTGGCTTCGAATCCCTGTTGGGTTGCTTACGGGCATTTTGCTTCTCCAATGGGAAGGGGAAGAACTCTGAGCGCGCTGCTGCACGGTGACGGTTTGGGGAAACCAATCAATTGTTTGATAGGTTTTTATTTAGGTCAGAGTAAATACCAATGGGGCTTAATAAAGGGGAAGGGGGCATTGGGACCCTGATTGGCCGCTCAAGGTGATAATTGCTGTTAATCTACGTCTTAGATGTTTCTCAATTCTGGAAACAATGAAACAGCACTGCAAGTTACGAATGACCATCTATTATAACTCGACTATGTCTGTTTGCAGTGCTTGAGTCTATGTAAGTCTAAAGACAAGGATCGGCGAGCCACGATGGTTGTTGTACGAGCTAGCGAAAACCAAACGACGCAGTTTGTGAACGGAAGAATGACGTCACGAAAAGTAGTCCCGCAGGAATGGCGTTTGCAAAATGTGCAAATTGCGCTTAACTGAGCGTGGATGTTTGCCCACATTTTTGCCGTTCTTCAGTCATAAGGTTAACATTTCGCACGGGGATGGGAAAACAAGCTTTTGGAGTGGTGATAAATTTAACAACAACGCAATGTAATTTGTTCAAATGAATATGTTTTTGTTTTGTTGGTTTTTAAGTTTCTTTAAAGCCTATTTGCCTACTTATAAAAAAATTATTTCGATATTAAAGGATATCCACGAGAAAAAAGCTACAAGTAGAGAAACGTTTTGACCAAAACTTCTGTTAATAAACAAAGAACTTGTAGCTACGGAACCTATTATTAGTGCAACATCGTTACTCTATCAGCAAGTGACGTCAGCTAGTGCGTGATGACAATGTCCACTTCCGACAGCCATTTTGTATTATCTCATGTCCAGCGGCTACAGTCCGTTTTAACGAAGCTACTTTGCAGGCTCAAGTCTTCCTAAGTTCATTAAAAAACGCTCTGTGCTTAAAAAATAAATCAGTATTACAAAATAACACAAAATAAAAATGACCGAATTTGATCTGATCAATAATACAAACACTTTCTTAACAGATTATCAAATGTGATAAATGTTTGGCGCCGTTTATCACATTAGGGCGAGTTTGAAGACTGACAAAGCCTTTTTGACGCATCCAAAATAGATGCGTGTTGAGTGCGTCTACTAAGTATTTTCTTAATTCAATTGGAGTGGTGAGAAACAAGCCTACTCTTCTATACACCCTTAGGGGACATTTCAAACTAATGTTTTTATTTCATCAGAACCAGCTTACTCTGAATGTAGGGTGTAGTTCAGTAAGGACACCACTAAGTGTTACGGTACTAAACCATGGCACGTTGACGTATCCAACAATCTCAACAACATACGGTCTAGATGCTCTATATAAATACTCGTTGATCAGAACAACCCCAGAGTCTGGGACCTGACCCTCTTCTAGGTCAGCTTGACCCCGAATCTGTTCTTAATACTTCCAGATAAGAACAACCCCAGAGTCAGGGACCTGACCCTCTTGTAGGTCAGCCTGACCCCGAATCTGTTCTTTATACTCCCAGATCAGAACAACCCAAGAGTCTGGGACCAGACCCTCTTTTAGGTCAGCTTGACCGCGAATCTGTTCTTTATGAATACTCTCAGATAAGAACAACCCCGGAGTGACTGGGACCTGACCCTCTAGTAGGTCAGCTTGACCCCGAATCTGTTCTTAATACTCCTAGATCAGATCAACCCCAGAGTCTGGGACCAGACCCTCTTCTAGGTCAGCTTGACCGCGAATCTGTTCTTTATGAATTCTCCCAGATCAGAATCCCGAGAGTGACTGGGACCTGACCCTCTCCTATGTCAGCTTGACCCGGAACCTGTTTGAAAACGACAAAAATATTTGTCAAACTGACGCACTGTCGGAGTTAAAATTCAATTTTTAAAACCAGTCTCGGGGTCGAGCCTGTCCCGAAAATCGATCAGGCCCATGGGACTGCAGAGTCCCTGGAGTTTTTAGTCACAAAGGAGGAATCCACGACTGTATTTTGTGTCTAAATTTGTTCTTAAGTGTGACTTCATTCCACTGTAAGCCACTCCTACAAAAACTGGCTCCCATAGTTACAGCCTGAATCGAGCTAGTTTGTATTTGATGACTTCATGCAAGAAAAGTTAAACATTATGTCTGAGTTTCACGCACAGACTGAAGTATTCTTGAAGCAACAGTTTTTTCCTTAACAAAGTAAAAGCCTTTTAGAGATAAAAAGGTGATTTTGGGTAATTTATATAAAAACGATTAGCCATTTTTTCCAAGCGCGTGACGCAATGACTTTAAGTTGAGTGATGTATCTAAACAAAGTGTTGGCGATGGTTTGGTACGTACAAACCCCGACAAGTGGACAGTGCAAACATGTCCTCTATCTTCAAACGTTTTAACAGGAAAAACGAGGTTTGCATTAAACAAAAAATACAATCAGTACCTCACAATAAAAGCCCGGGCTACATATTTTGAGCTACAGTTAGGTCGGAGCTACATTTTGTTACAAGTTTTGAGCTACATGGTTCGGGCTACATTTAGTTATAACGTTGGGGCTACATTTAGGTCGGGATACATTTAGCTATAATATTGAAGCCGAATTTAGGTCGAGCTATACGCAGGGCACGGGTTACATTTAGGTCGAGCTATACGCAGGGCACGGGTTACAGTTAGGGAACCCACACTCAAGTCTTATTATTATTATCCGTGTTTCTTTTGTTCTTTTGAAGAATTGTCTATCATACTCGTCAGAAAGAAACTGCAGCAGTATTTTAAGATAGTTTCGGCTACGCAGGCTGTGGAAGTCCGATAATGTAGTCAAAGTGTGTATTTATAGCCGTGGTGGGCGTAAATGGTTACCACCGCAACCATTCCATGTCAATGAAACACAACGACCATTAAGATAATACAATTGATACGGTCAGTTAAATACATACATTGCACAAAGTAGTTTTTAAGCCTAAAGCTTAGTCCGCCACAACCCTAATTATAGGTCCTCTATTATCCCTGCTAATCGACCAACACTGTTTAGCCTCAACGATGCTGCGTGCTTTATTGTTTGTTGTTGTCAAGGTAACTCGATTTAGTTGAACAAAAGAAGTTCCTGTTATGGTTTACGATCGTCTTATACAACAAAGGGTACCAATGCAGTATTCTTGGTAATAAGGATATTTTATAGTAATTTCTAACTTTAATGTCTACGATTAAGGACGGATATAATTTGCGCTTTGATAAGGGCATGATAACATCTATCTTGAGAACCATACACACAGTGGTATCGCAAAGATGACACTTTATCATCAATGTATGGTTGTGAAGTACTATAATCAAGTACAGTATATATGTGGTGTTTGAGTTCATTTTATATAATGTTAACGCAATTTAATTATTGTTATAATATAATATTTTGTTTTTAATTTGTTTATATTTTAGTGTGGAGTTCGCGACAACATCCACAACTCATAATCACAAACAACCAAACGTCGTATAGCCCTTTTCACACGGCAAAAATATAGCAAGGGACCCTTGCTAAAAAAATTACGAGCATGGATTGTTTGTTATCACCGTGTGTGACTGATTTTTGTGAGCTTTCACACTGCCAAGTTTAAAAAGACCAACAACCCGTGTGCGCCATGAGAGTACAGAGCAAGAAGTCATGGGGATATGATAAATTGGTAATCCGATCCCCTTGATTGGCCAAGATAGCACCCACAATAGCATGCTCCGTATGGGCAACTTTACCCAGGACATCGGTCAATATTAAAACAAGGTTCCCTTCCCACGATGAGGTAGCGCAGCTCCTTGGTCAAAACCTCCGATAGGTAAGATTTTGACCATGGACACTAAATCGTTGTCCTTTCACACGAGGTACATTTTGTAAAATGTTACAACCATGCTACAATTTAGCAAGGGACCCTTGCTAATTGCTGTCGAAATCAATTTATAAAACATCTCTAGAAGTAAAGCAGCAACACAAAGGTAAACGCAACACAACAGAAAAATACTTTATGAGTGAAATAGGAGTGTAACTATACAGTCACGGTAATTATGCATCAAAAACCACCACAGCAATCATAATGTGTTACTAATTGGGCACTTTGTGCTATAGCGTTATGATGGCCACATCATTTTTTCTTTCACACTGTTCCCGCTATAAAAAATGTGCGTCTGATTAAACAAACATGAAAACGAAAACAGTGTTACTAAAACAATATACCCAAAATAAAGAAACCGTAATAGTTCCATCCTTCAACCGAAATACCTAATAAGTATAAGCACATAAAACTTTCCACGCTCTCTCCATTTACTATAAGGTTTCTATCCCCGCGTCATTTTAGAATCTCTGGAACTCAGTATTTTTCTGTCTAATTCGAAATGTTTGAGTTTACAAAATGCCGTCCATATAAACATCAAGGAAGAGGTTGTTATTCCTGCTTCGACACAGACGTAATGACCCTTGAAATGAAGCCGTTTTACCCGTCTACAACTAAGACTTCCTCCGGTCCACCGTTCGGCAAAGGGACCGATGACAAATATGTGCCGTCGGCCTCTCTCATACTGTGCATGTTATTGCAAGAGGCATTGGGTAATATGAGATATATCTCTTTCACTTGAAGGGGTTGTCATGCCAAATAGCTCGATTAAGGTACATAGGGTTAATTGCAATTTAAGTTGGGTAAGTTTCGTAACCCAGGGGATCACTGTAGGGGGATATGCCACTCAAGGGTGTTGACTGGGGGAAGTGGTTAGAGGGAGCGTTGCGCTCAAAATGAACATCGGCTGTTACATAAAGGGTACTTGATTTACTAACAGAGAATTAGGTCTTCAATGTTGAACATATAAAAAAGGGTAGCCGTGGTAGTCTAAGTAATAGATGACAAAACGAACTTAGTGATCGAAAGCTCATGCAGCTTTTCTAATTAGCTACAGTCTTCAATGTCATGATTGGAATAATGTGCCTTTCGATGACGTATTCCCTACACTGCAATTACTGGGTGTAAAATTGAAACCAACCGCGGGCGTGTCACATTATTATTTATTATTTTTATTATTATTATTATTTTATTCGCCATAACAGTACAAAACAAAATACATTGACAACATTATACCCCAAGATGGGCAAGGGACAACAAAAGCAAATACATACTGTGATCCGTAGATCTGTTGCCCCACATCTGGGGTACACAATAAAATTAATATAGATTTAACATAATATAGTACACAAAGCAATAATAAAAGCAGAAAATTAAAAACCAATAGAAAATGATAAATATATACTAAGAATAAAAAATAAATTAAATTAAAAATAAATAAATAAGTAAAAATAACAGATGGGGTAAGGATAAACAATAAAGGGAAATAAATATATAAATAAAACCTAAAATATTGCACAAGTGATTGGGCTAAAGCTACTATTCAGTAGATTCATGAGATTGATAGACAGAAAATCTAAGTGATTTGAGAATGCTGTGGAAGGGCAAGAGCAGTAGTGAATTACGAATGTTTTCTGGCAAACTAGACCAAAGCCTGGGAAAAAGATGAGGAGCAGATAGGTGCAGAGCATCGGTTCTAGCATACAGGTGTTTGAAGGTGAGAACATTAGGATATCTATGGTTGACAGAAATGATGTCTGCCACATCACAGTGAATAAGGTTAAACTTACACTTAATGATAAAATACAAAACAGAAAAATTACGACGAATTGACAGAGACGACCAGTTGAGGGACTTAAGTCTATCGGGGTAGGACATCTCACCCATCCTCTGCCCAAGAATAAACCGAGTAGCACGTTTTTGTACCCGTTCGAGGGCCTGAGTCTGGAGAGATGTATGAGGGAGCCAAGCTGGCATGCCATATTCTAAAATTGGGAGAACTAGGGATTTATAAAGACAGAACTTAGCTGAAACAGAAGAATTGAAGATACTGAAGGTATACAATCAAAATTGTGTTAAAGTAACACAAATATTATTGCTTTGGCAGACATTAGTGTCATTTTATCACCCTTATGTGTAATCTTTGATACACATATGACAATATTCAATATTATTCTAACGCCACATACATCATCTTCAAAGTATATTCATACAATACATAATGAAGAAAAAAATAAATATAACATATTTATAAAAAAAAATGTCGAGTCCGGAACAAAATTCAACAAAATAACCATCTTAAGAACAATCTAATCGTACTTTTTTAAATATTAATTCAAAAGACTTCAAAATTCATCAAATAAATATCAATGAGCTCATGCTTTCACGAAACCAAAATGCTACTTCGTATCCATACACAACAACACTGACAGTTAATATGAATTCGTAATCGTGACGCAGTTCTTGATAAAAATGTCCAATCACTAATTCGCGGTACAATTTTACCGCTCCGTTGGGCGGGGGGGGGGGGTTATATTGAGGGATGCGATCGTGATTTGTTATGCAAAGAATCAGGAAAGCTACAACAACCTTTAACATATACGTATGAATGTTGCTAGAAATGTTGGACCTGAGCTAAACAGTCCGTCTCGACACGTTTAAACTGATAACGCCAGCTTGAGCCAAACCCGCCTAGAACCCAAAAGTCTACTGATGCTAATCTGACAATCTATACAGACTATACAAGCGGGGAATATGAGTTCCTTACATACACGTGTCAATTCAACCCCCTCTTCAGCCTGCTCCCCTCTTTTTGCACACAGGATCCGCCCCTAAACACGCTGCCGGCAATTCAACAGGTCCGATCCCAAGATAGCAATCCGTACCTCCATTTGTATTTTTTGATGGATTTTAGCGTCGGCGAGCTAGATGTATCTCGTCCCTACCCGATGTATACCTTGAGATACACATCACTTAATTGAACCACTGAGGTACTATATATTAGCGGGCACGCTCCCTTGGGGGTACCGGTCAAATTGCCGCATGGACGGCATGAAGGGAGGCAATAACGAGTTATTAGAAAGAGGTCTCAATTCTAGCAGTAAATATTAGGCTCAGCTAGTTTCCATACTGGTTTGCAGGCCGGAAAGTCTACAGCTTGTTTTGTTTGATGGATAAAATTGAACAATTTTCGAGTGACAATATTACGGGTAAATATGCGTTTTTTGTAAGAACAAGGTGCCATTTACCATCCACTTTCATCCAATTTAAATGTATGTATAGGTAATAAAATTAAAATAAAAACCAAGTTTATCTGTTACATAATGCTTACTAACCAAATGAACCTTTGGTTTAAATGTAAAAAGTAAAGTAAGTTGCCTGACGCTTCGACCCTTCAGGCAGAGTCTTTCACGAAGGCTAAAATTACAACCCTGGTGCAACAAAATCAGTCAAGGGGAAATAGATGAGAGAGATGAACGCACACAGAGAAAGCAGGGTTGGACAAGGAGGAATATAACAATAATTCACAAATTAATTACTTCCCCCCCCTCTTCTTGTCATTGATTTCGTCTATTACTTATGGGTACGGTCAAAACAGCCCCTTCCCTTTAAAATCTCGCTTTGTTTACCCTTTTCTTTGTTCATCCCCTGCTTTCGACGAGCAATGTCATCTCTATTATCTTTTTTGTTGCTTTTGTTACGGCAGTTATGTTTTGTTATATTTATGTTTTTAGGTTTATCCTTTAGCCTTCGAAAATAATTCCTCTACTAGGATCGAAGCCGGTCACAAGCATGCGTGAATTAGGCTTACATCCCATTCCCATTGGAACATGCGGTAAATAAATACGGTCTGCATTTATTATTATATTGTAAATTAAACAATTATTGTTTGATATATATGTGATAACACCCATCGTGTCAATTTTAACACCGCAGTTTTTGCAGTAAGTGTGTCTCCGCTGAGATTTTTCTATTTTACTATCTATCTCATTTTAAAATCACATTTGAGAGAAAAATACGAAGTAAAACCGTCCAAACTGAGCAGATGTAACTTAACCTTTTTTCGTCATTTCAGAAATCAAAACAGTTAAAACCTGAAAAACAGGGCAATAATAACCGTCGATATACTCGGAATAAAATGGATGGAAAAGATGTAAAACAATACATGGAATTTAAGGAGCATCGTTAACCTGCCTTTACAAATTATTTGATAACAACAAACCAATCTGAATGCAATGGCTGTATAGTCGATTTCACCACGCCATTTTGTTCGCCATACCTTACTCAAAATATTGATTTCAAAATGGAATCTTTAGTGTTTTAGTCTGTAAACACGTGGCACAGTTTAGTTAGTTAGTCCTGTGGTTAACCCACTTAAGTGTGATGCATAACGTGGTACGATGTATCAAGTCATACATGCTTCGTCACGTTTAAGGGTTTACAACATACATGTACTTGCATCTTTAACACGAGCAATAAGTGCCCTTTAAGCGCACAATCTATCCATGAGTCCCCTATGGCTCGAATGCCATTTAAAAGGAACGGGATGAGTTATCCATCTTGACTAATGAAAAGTAAGTAATTTTTGTATCATCTTCAAACACTGTGGGAATGGCTCTTTAAAATTCAGTGAGCTCGGATTCTGCGCAGAAGTTTTACCTATTTCTGGACCCTCTTCTGATATTTCGATTCAAACTGACCCATAATGGATCAGGCACTATGAAACTCAGAATCAAGGGCAATCCAATCTGACAAGTTTCTTCGGTCACGTGTTACATTTTGAACAACGTAAATGTATAATTCAATATTAAAATAGAAAATTCAAAGTTAGGTCATTGTCACAAATTATCTTTATTGCTTTCCTTTTTTAAAATAACACAGTAACCACAAAGTACAAATTTATACAGTAATGTTGCAAGACAGATCTGTTTAGACTGAATGTGCACACTGAATGCTAGTTATTTATAAACTAAAGATAATGTTTGAATATAGGAACTGTAACATTGATTTCAGCATTTTGCTCCACTATACAAGGAAAATCAATGTCTAAACCCCACCTTCCCCAACACAGGGATTGAAACAATATTGTCTTTTACGTTTGTTTCCAAGTCATAGGAGCAAGTGTTGTTTTTAAAAAAAAACGACTCTTTATATACATTAAAATCACTCTCAAATAAATAAATATTTACAGAGTTGAATTGCATGCAACTGGGATTACATACTTATTACATGAGTTCTGAAACTCGAATGGCAGATAAATATATCCACTTTCATTGCAATAACCGACGCAACGCGACTTGCAACGGAGACCGTTGACTGTTGAAATGGCGTGTGTTTGGATTGAACACGCTCCAGTTGCCTCGCTGCATGGGAGGTGTTTTTCCCTAGTAATATCAATCAATGTATCACTGACATCTTGTCCGTCAGTTTTGGCGGGTTATGTGTGTTTCATACTGCCGGTGTGATACCCCATGCATATTATTCATTTCTTGTTTCACCGCATACAGTGAGAGGTAGCGATTTATAGTTATGGCTACTGATGCACTACAACAGAATCTTCGGTCAAATTCAATTTTCATTCGTCCCTTGAGGTTTGTTGTGTAAATGGCCGTGAAATACAGAGACACGCAATTATTATTACGTTGGATATTATTCCTCCTGACGGCTATCTATAGGGGACGGTTGCATTGAGTGAGAAACAAAACAAACCCAAAACAACACCTGGGGGAATATATCTGATATCTCTAGGTTGAGATAAAGGAATATCTGAATAGAAGAGTTTGGATGTTTCTCGAATGTTGATGAACGATGATGGCAGTGGTCTTTTTTCCACGACGATTTTACAAAAAAACAAATTAAATCAAACAGTCTTCAATGTCAAATGTAACCGTTGAGATTAATGTGCATTCATTGGTTGAAAAGTACAAAACTAATCTAATTTAAAACCCTTTTCTTGGTCAACGACAAAGAAGAGTTCCAATTCTTTGAAGTTAATGTCTAAGCCTTTAGGGCCTTGCTATTTAAAATAAAGATATAAAACTAAAAAAGTTTGTAGTTAATGGCCTGACTTTTAGACCTTAGCAGAATCTTTCTTGAAGGCTAAATGGCAGCACAACTTATTATAAGCCTTATACCTTTATAACAACAGATAGTTTACGTTCGGATCAATGACAAGTCATGTATCGCAGTATATTGAATTCCCATTTATGTCATCAGAAATGTTCAGGCAACAATAATTGCAAAGTTGGATTAATCTATGGAATGCTGAGAAAGGAAACAACAAAACCTCCAAATCAAGAAGTAGAAACATGTCTGATAAGTCACGATTGGTCATCAATGTGTGTTTTCTAGACATTTCTTGCGCTACGTCACACCCGGCAGTCTCACAAACCTTGGCTCACATAAAGTACGGACGGCCTTCATAGAAACATTTTTAAATAATGTAAATGCAATATTGCTATCAAATCAACTAAAGCACTGACTGAGCCACAAGCTACCACAATAAAAAGTGTACAGGAACAAAGTAGTACATACTTTTTCTTAAAGGGCAAAGTATGCCTTGGTTTTTTAAATCCTTTTATATCATAAAACTAACATGTGACTCTTTTATTTCAAAAGGTGGTAGTATTTTTGAGATATCGCTCAGACCCCGGAGCGATATGTCCAAGCAGGAAGACCCCGGAGCGATATGTCCAAGCAGGAAGAATAATCCGTTATTGGAATACACAGTCAGAGCAAAATTACTGACAGTAATGCTTCCGACATTTAAATATTTTTGGGATACATTTTTCCAAGACAAATACTATTTCAAAGTGGACTGAATATCAAAATGTTTTATACTATTGAAAGCTTCTGTAAGTTTCTTATCAAACGTTGTTATTGCCATAGTGACTACCAAACGTATACATTCGCTTAAAGCTGAGAGTGGCAAACCATTAAAATACACATTTAATCAAACATGCAACTCTGTATTGAGCGCAACATTCTAAAAAAAATACGAATTCACCGATACAGACATATTTTTGACATTTGATAGTTTGCAATATTTTTTATTATTTATTAAACCCAAATACTTCTTATACAGAAAAATGCTTCATACAAAACATCATGTAATTGGCACAGCAAATAGTCAGGCGCCCTATCGACAGTGGCCTTAAAAAGTGTGCCAGGAGAGTTAACACCCAAAAGTGTGATCCCGAGGTGCTAGCAGTCGTTTAATATTTCAGTGGGATGATGAGATACGATTGTGCTTCTTGAAAACCTTTAGATGCAATGGACAAACTCCCTCACCTTCGAAGTAGTACATTTGAAATTAAAACTTCCCGTCCTGCACCAGAATTCTTTATGTGGGGTTCTTCAAAATCAACATTTGCAAATGCCACACAAGTTCTTGCAAACGCAGTGCAAGCTAGCACCCAACTGTACCAAACTCCCTCACCTTCGAAGTAGTACATTTGAAATTAAAACTTCCCGTCCTGCACCAGAATTCTTTATGTGGGGTTCTTCAAAATCAACATTTGCAAATGCCGCACAAGTTCTTGCAAACGCAGTGCAAGCTAGCACCCAACTGTACCTACTCTGAAGGATTATTAATAATGCTGAAACTGCCGACAGCCTTTTGAAAAGAAGGGGAGAGGAGTAGACATACCAGTGATATAATAAGACAGCTTCACTCCCTGAGGTCAACCTTGTAAGTCCCTAATATCAGGGTCTTATATACTCTCCTACTTTCCTAGAAGATACGGCCGGCTCAGAACCCCAATAAAAGTCTCCCAGCTAGATCCAGATCGCCTATAACGCACTGCCAGTTTATCCTGGTTATTTTGCTAACCTCTTCATCCACGCAATAATACTAAGCGGATCATTCTCAGGGATTATGTTTTTACAATAATTAACAATAATCCCCCGAAGGATCAGGACATCATCATAAAGAATGACCTATATAATGGAGTGTTGTTTTTTCTCTGTTTCTCTCTTTCAAGAGTCACGTTAGCGTCTGACCAGCTGAAACTACACGGCCAGTCTAACCAGCTGAAACTACACGGCCAGTCTAACCAGCTGAAACTACACGGACAACGTCCGCGTTAAACAGAAACGGAAAAGGCGGGCTCTCTCTCAACAAAATCATACCTTCATGTTTCAGCTGAAGATGAGGGTTACATCTGATTTGCTCCAATTAAAGAGCGAAGACAATGCATTACCTTGGCATTCAATGTTTTTACAACTGGAATATCTACTCTATTGTGGACTTATTACACAGCGTTCGGTATTATGGGGTACTGCATCGTACACACGGCTTTGGAGAGCGGTTGATTTCTAGGTACGCAACATTGTATGTCCGTGGTAAAAGATTCCAAGATCTATTGATCTTATCGCATCATTGAGGCATTAAAACTGATCATTTGGCTTTTAATGTGCCTTATGGATTACCAATATGTAGATTTGTTGTTGGATTCTTTTTCTTTTTTTACAAAGACGCGCATTCCTACGCAAGAAAACATAGCTCCAAAATTTTTACTGAAATAAAATATTTCATTTCTTGTTGTAAAAAAAATCGATGAAAAAGTTGTAAAAAGCTTCCTGCTAAGCCTTTATAACTCATGGTTATAATTCCAATCAACCGACCCATTTTTTCTTAATATGCACTTTCTTAATCGAATAAGAAATTGTTTAATTGCATAACAGGATTTAAGACTCCCAATTTGCAAGAGAATTATTTATGGTTTCAAAGATAAATCCAACAGTGGCTGTATTAAATGGTACTCCAAATAGAAAATAAACCACAATGAATCTGACTGATCAATCAATCAGAATCTCATGGATGTTTCGATGGAAAATATGTCTTTTAAATTGTATTGTTCCTCCTCAGTCCCTCTCGTAACAATTGTTAACATCGTTAGCTTTCTTCTTTTCGTGAACGTGTTCATGTTTGTTTGTATGTATGTGATTTGACGTTTCTCAAAGACTGACACCATCGTAAGTAGATATGTTTCCCCGGGGTAATTGTGACAATTGGCATAAAAATTAAAATCCAGGCCTGACAGACATCCAACCTCTTCCCGACTTTCCCACCCCTCCCAACATTCCCACCCTCTAGATGAAAGCAAACTTCAGCACACTCTGCCTCTCGGCAATTCATAGATGATTCTTCTAATGGTATGTTATCATTGGAATAGTGCTATTTGTTGTTCACCAACATGCCGCATAATAGCACAATATGAAGAAGAAACCCCCCCCCCAACAAAACCCACAAAAAAACCTATTTAGTATAATCTCTTAACGCCCTGGCTGTTTTCTCGACTGAAGTGGAATCTATTATTGTATTGAATGTCAGGAATATTCTTTATGTTCACAAAATCCTTCCGACGATTTTGTTTTTGTAATATGAAACCGCCGCGCGGTAATTATTTGAACTCCCGATGGAGCTGACATTTTCTGGTAAAAAAAACAAAACAAAAACACGTTCAGTTTTGAAGCGCACTTTTCATTCAAATGACCCAACAGAGTAATAACTCAGCTGCTAGGTACCATTGATTGTTTTAAAAACAAAATAGGAAAATAATGAGCATTACACGGGTAGATAGGTTGACTGCTCAAGCTTCAGACGAATTGATTTGAAACGCAGTTTGTTGTAGCAATCTTTGAGAGAACACGCCAGGCAATGAGTCAAGGTTTTTAACTTCTGCATCCTTAACAAAATAAAAAACGTTCCGTCTTCCGGTCGCTTTATCAACTTTACACGTTGCCTAGAAACCATACATGGCCTTCGTCTGCGTTATAATTATTGCGCTGTCTTCAAAATTTTAATTTCTTTGTTATGTTTTTGTTTCTATGAAAATATCAATTCGATTTTCCTCACTGTAACACCCCATACGGGAATTCAAGTCGGCATTTACATCGAGTAAAGTATGGATACGCTGAAAAACTATAAACAAATACGGCAATGATTCAAAATAAGTGAGAAGGATGTCTTGTTCACAAAACTGGCAAGTCTATGAAGTGTTAAATAAAAGTTACATATAAAGAAATATATGTATAAGATAGCCTTAACCATGATTAAATATTGATAAAATAGCGAAAACAATAGAAAACATAGAACAAAAGGACCGTTGCAGCGAGGATCGTGAAGACGACCAGATAATATACTGATCAAAACGTTGAGTCGTCAACCAATGCTCAAATGTTTGTTTGTTGTTGTTGTTGTTTGTGCTAAGCTCACTTGATTGTTTGTTTGTTGTTGTTGTTTTTGTTTGTGTGTTGTTGTTGTTGTTATTGTTGTTGTTGTTGTTGTTGTTTGTTGTTGTGATAAACGTGTTTAGAGACTGCCATAACCAAAGTCATGAACTTAAAGGCTTTGTATAAACACCGAAATCGTCTTGAAGCTTTACGACAATCTTCAGTTATTTATCTCAAGGGCTTTGAAAGGCCGAGAAAGGAGAGTACGCATAATTAGGTATGACCACACTATTCCATCTTGTTTCGTTGTTCTGAGACTCTATGGCATTTTGGGCATATTTATTTATTTATTTATTGAAATGCAATTTGTTGTATCTTCCCGTTGCTTTTTAAATCTGTAATATTAAGTAATTTTCGACTATCTCTTGGCGTGGTATATGTATGCCTATTCTATAATGCGAGCACTGGCCTGGTGTCCAGTGTGTTTTCTTTATCTGGTTTTCCCAATTATGTACATCTTAACATCTGTTATTCGTTTTGTATCGTGTTATTCGTAACGGGCGCTATACAAATTGTTATAGTTAATTGGTTTACATTACTTACGGCTGTTTCTCAAACTTTTTTTAGAAAACCACAAAACACTTTGAATTCGACAAACACTCTCGTTAGGATCAAATATTTTGAGAATGATTTCGAAGCAATGTGAATATGAAAAAGAGCAAAACCTTAACCCCAATTTGAATCTTAGCATTGTTGCTAACGTTTTCTCAGATTGTGTATTCCAAATACGGATTATTCTTCCTGCGTGGAAAGCCTCTTCGGATTCTCGGCGATATCTCAAAAAATGCTATTAAATTTTGAAATGAAACCAATTGGTTATGTTATGGTATAATTATGTTCACTAACAATCGACCGGTTTAAAAAAAGACAAATGAATTAAGACGGTCAATTGCTTAGCGAGGCATTCATTGGACTATCGTACCACTACGTGTCTTAACATTGTCATTTCTTCATTTCTCCATCTGTCATAAACGGGTCATATGAATGTCTCACCGAAAATGAGATCGATACGTAGCCATCCTCATTCCCTGGATAGGTGTTCTAGCATGTTCCACTGGTTGTTTTTCTCTTAAATCACAATTTATCATAAAGTCCACGAATTTAATTTTCTATCGTCTTTGTGGATACTTGAAATCCCTTTACTACTTGCAAAAAGCAAGACATAAACAAGTAATTGAAACAAAATAAGTTAAACATTAAGTTGGTAAACAGCTTTTGTCTATTCTAAAAGATTTGTAAAAGAAGATGGGTTTGATGTTAAAATTAAAAAATAAACACCTAGTAGATAGGCCTAAAATTGGTTCTAACACAACTTCAGCAACTCAACAAAATAAATGAAGCGTAAGTTTTTTTCAAGATGGTGAGTAATGCCAGTCTTCATCTAAATGAAGAAGAGGCAAAAAAACAAAAAAACAACAGGAAACAACAAGAGCAAATAAATTGTATTTTACGTACCTCGATCTCCACTGGTCCACAGGCAGATGCGGCTTAGCGGCGCGGAGGCACGGTAGGAGAAAGAGTAAAATGAGCGCCAAAAGCTTGATGTGAATGCTGATTAGGCGCTCCATCTAGAATGAGCACCGTGTACAAAGTGGATACCTGACTAAGACTGGTGAGGCTGAGCGACACTTGAAAAAGAGCATACTGTGTAAAAATAAAAAGCCACCACTCTGCTCCCGTATTGCGTGTGCAGTAGTCCTCTGCCCTTCCTTCAATGTAATAGGAGTTATTGTTAGACCGGTGGGTGGATGCTATGCGTAGATACTCGCTTATATTGAGCTTGGATGGTTTGATTCGCTTGGGGGTTATTTGATGGGGCGCTTGTCCTCACCCGTTGTCCCCGACGTGTCATGTTAGGAGTTGATACCGTTACGACGATCGTGACAAATTCGTCCTAATGGTATCGCCATTGGCTAGAACAAAAGTGACGTCACTGCCTCTTGTTACTGGAAGGCAGCTGAGCGGGAAGGTTTTGTTATGA
The DNA here is from genome assembly GCF_902459465.1 of Asterias rubens. NCBI lineage: Eukaryota > Metazoa > Echinodermata > Asteroidea > Forcipulatida > Asteriidae > Asterias > Asterias rubens. The sequence continues at coordinate 313,369 of NC_047067.1, read as the reverse complement.
TATAGAATTATTCAATGCCCGGAGATTACCGACATCCCAGAAAGGGGGCGGGGAATCGGATACAATTAAAACTGCTTTACGCTTGAGAGGCATTTTAAGAGGTTCGTGTACTGTATGGGTTTTGTTCGTATTGTTAGCTTTATCAGCAACTTTGAATGTTTTTATAACTTCATTTTAGTCAGAGAGTCACACTCATTGCTTTGCCGTATTAAGCATTCCTTTGTTTATCACGAAGCTTGTAATAGTGGTGAATCCAAAGAACAAACATGTATACGGAAAAGAACACGTTTATACGGAGCGAAATGTATACAGTTAACAGAGAGGTTTGCGGTAACACCATGTGAAAATCACCTTTTGAGGAGTGTTGGTTCTGAAAAAACTGTTGTTTAAGGACTCAATGTTTCGATCAGTATGCTCTGATCATCTTCAGGAGAATGCTGGCCTCGTCGCTGGATGCTGCTCAAATAGAGATATTCGTTTGGCGTTATAACAAACCTTTCGCATGCACAGTTTTAAATCCTATATTTTTTGTTGTTTATTGTAATTTAGTCTATACAGTTACACGCACAATGACAGTTACTCAAGCACTACACATATTATGTTACATCATCATCATCATCAGATGATATCCCACCGAACGAGTCAAGGTTTCAAACTGTGAGGTTATCACGTTCTTTGACGATTGATTCGTCTTCACTTTGTAACCTGCATGGGCAAGTCAAAAATCTAAACCCAAACCCGAAAGAATCAAAACTCGAAAGAACCAGAAACATTCGAAAGGCAAACACATGAAAACTTGTTATTTCAACACTGATATCTCTTAAATCCACTGTCAAGGGCAATGCACTAATGAGAATTAGTAATTAGGTGTTGGTAGTAAATGACTCTAATCTATTGTTAATGCAATTTGTTGGCCTCTACCGCACTTATAGCCTAACAATAAAATATTTGAAAAGAAATTAAGCCTTTTTTACGCTTCATGAACGATTTAGCTTTCATCAATTTCATCCAAATTATTGACACCTATGAGTATGTGGCTTTCGAGTGAGACTCTGCACGGGCCAGGCCATTTACTTGTATGTTTGCATAGTTCGCAACAGCTTAATCTATTTTCTCATTTTTTTTTTTATGAGAAAACAATTCATCCCAGCAGGTGCTTCATAATAAAAGTAGTTCTGTTCAAATATCGTCCTCATTTTATCTATGTCTGAGTTGCTCTAATTTTTGTCCATAATTATTTTAGTTTATGACAGAGACTTGCTTTCAATGTTGTCAATTTGTTGTCATCCATTATCTGCGTTGTTGTCGTTTATTATTTTTTAAAATAGTCATCCACGTAAATTAAAAGATTCGTTAAAAAAAATTAAACTAGGAGCTTCGTCAGACTGTGACCATGTCCACTACCGAACTGCCTTTAACCCTGTCTTGGTGGACATATAGAAGGCGTTGAATGCGTGGTTTGGACTAATTGGTCGTAAATGTTCTGAGCTTGTAAGCCACACGTACTTTGCTGAACGACTTTTAAGCGTCTTCATTTTTTATATTTTAAAAATGTACGTTTTTAATTCTTCTAAATATTGCTAAAAATTTAAATAAACTCAGCCTCCTAAAGGCTTTTAAGCCTTGATTTTGGAAATAAACCGAGCCATTGTAAATAAATAATTGGATAATAATAATTGATGAACCTCTACGGCGACAATTGGCAATAATATATGACAACTGTCGCTCAAATACATCATTGATGAACAATCGAACGAAATTGAAATTGTTTACATTAATTCCGCCATTTGAATTAACTTGCGGTAATTCAGTATGTTGTTCATTTTGGTAACAAATGCACCAAATGATATACAGAGTAACTCTTTACAGTTTGTATTCAAACACAATCATTTTTTTCCAAACTGCTGTTCATAAAATGGAAACGAGAACAATTGTATCCTCATCCGGAATATAGCTGTGCACATTTGATCTTTATTACTGTTTAAATATAAATGTTATCGTGTTGTTAGTTGTTGTAGTTATATTGTTAAAAATGTTTGTTGTTTTACTCTTATTTTGTGATACGAACATATGACCCTAAGTTTGATTGGACCAGTTTCAGGGTACACTGTTTTTTGTTTGACAAATAATATATTTCAAATTAAAAAAAAAGTACAGCGGGTTTGTAGGCCCCCGCATCCCGTGATTTATCGTTACCATGCATGACTTTCCTTTTACCTCCAATTATCTCCTCAAAAAAATAGTGCAACCCCAGGAGTGTGTCTTGAGATTTGAAGATAACCGATTCCCCCACCCCCAAGAATGAGCAGACCGACAAATTACTTGAAAAGCATGCAACAACTGTTATTGAGTGATTGTTAGCTACTATGTACGAAAATAACCCAAATGTTCTAACTCTGTCGAAAAAGAGAGTGTAAGGGGAAAAAAGATCACAAATGTGATCCGGTCTGGTTAAAACAACACGAGTACAAAAACTGCGACATTTAGTTGTGTTTATTTACATAGTATACGAGCGTGGTACGGTTTCAACTTGAGTGCTTTTCTCTCATAATAAACGAGACGCGACCTAAATGGTTCTCTGTAACAAGAAGGTTTGACTTGCTAAGGGTTCGACTCTTTATTCAAGCAACGTACAACAGCGGATGAAATATTATGCCAGGTTGGGGTTAAGCGCACTTTTCAAGCAGAAGGAGAAATTTGAATAGTCACTTTACAATTGTTGAACCTAAGGAAATACCTGGTTCTTTTCAGTTCTTATTACATAAAGTGCATTGGACTGCCACTTATTGGTTAACTAAGCGTTTTCATCACTGTGTTTGATTTTATTTGAAAAAATGCTCCCCACGACTTTTAAGAGAACCCGCTCGAGAAACACAATTTAAATTTTGAGTAGCAAGTGCACGGTCGTTTACCGGCTGTATTTAATACAGCTTAGCCTGGCTAGCTGATATAAAAGAGGTTCAAAGAAAAAGGACAAACAAAAACTAGAATAAATCAAGAAAAACAAGGGAAAAAAAATCACATTTATAAACAAGTCATAAGTAGAATGGTTATATTTAAATAAATAAACAAACAAACAAGCAAGCAAGCAAGCAAGCAAGCAAGCAAGCAAGCAAGCAAGCAAGCAAGCAAGCAAGCAAGCAAGCAAGCAAGCAAGCAAGCAAGCAAGCAAGCAAGCAAGCAAACAAACAAACAAACAAACAAACAAACAAACAAACAAACTTATTGTATAAGCCCATCTTTGTTATAGCTTTTATATCATCTTTGGTTTGGGAACTGAGTTTATTCACATCGTCTCTTCCAGATAGACGCAATCAACGTTATAAATCAAATAACTGTGTTTGTACCAGGAGATACCGTTTTTGTGATAACACTCAAAAAACGGTTTTGCATTTTGTCCGAGATTTTGAGCGAGTTCGAAAGATATGATGGACTCGATTGCAACCAGGAAAAAACAACAATAAACACAAAATACTCCAAAACAATGGTGATTCGTGGGTGTCGTGTAAGTCAAAACAACAACAAACACAAACTACTCCAAAACAATGGTGATTCTTGGGTGTCGTGTAAGTCAAAACAACAACAAACACAAACTACTCCAAAACAATGGTGATTCTTGGGTGTCGTGTAAGTCAAAACAACAACAAACACAAACTACTCCAAAACAATGGTGATTCTTGGGTGTCGTGTAAGTCAAAACAACAACAAACACAAAATACTCCAAAACAATGGTGATTCTTGGGTGTCGTGTAAGTCAAAACAACAACAAACACAAAATACTCCAAAACAATGGTGATTCTTGGGTGTCGTGTAAGTCAAAACAACAACAAACACAAACTACTCCAAAACAATGGTGATTCTTGGGTGTCGTGTAAGTCAAAACAACAACAAACACAAACTACTCCAAAACAATGGTGATTCTTGGGTGTCGTGTAAGTCAATTCGTTTCCGATCTTGAACATTATTTCAGACAATTTCAGACAATGATAAATCAGTGATGTCACATATTAAAACGCCATTGAAGTTTTCCAGAATAACATACGTCGCACGTTGTCTTGAACATAAATTATCATCTGAAAGACGTTTGGAAAAAGGGTTTGTGTTTGTACTCACAGTGTTTCAGTTTGCTATACTCTGTTATTGTATCTGCGCCAATGTATTGATTGATCATCACTCACACTAACCACTTCATCTTGTCTCTTGCTGTAAAACAAAACAAGGAATGCAAACGTTTATATCTTATCGTAGGGGCATGGAGAAACGAAAAAACGAAATAAGAGAAGATTTAGTTTGTGTTCCTCAACAGTACATTGACTGAAACGCTATTTCAGAAAACCGTTTTTTTAAGGTCGTTTTTGGACTATAATTTCTATCTATTTAGAACTGATGAGGCAAGTAATGGGTGTTGAATACCCATTCAAAACAAGCATTAGAAATGTATATTTGGTTTGCGGTAACACCATGTGCGTATCTACTTGCCAGGTAGAGTTGTTCTTAGGGAACTGTCTTGCTTTATTCTACTGCCGTGGAGTAGATAATCGGAGGTTCGGGAGACTTCTCAGTTCTGAAAAGAACTGTCCTGCTTTTTAACTATTACCAGGGCGGATGGTATAGAAATTAGACTGGACTACTACTTTAGCTTATAGGATCGTAATTAACTGTACTGCCGCGGAGTCAGTTCTGAATTGTTGGCAAGTACATGTACCATGCAAGTAGATACACACATGGTGTTACCGCAAACCAAATATACATCCATACCTCACCATGCAATGCCTCAAATCCTATATAAGCATTAGAAAGTTGTTTTACTTGTGATTTATTTCTTCTTTACCCTGGGGAAACCTCTCCGTGAAACACTGTTTTTCAGAAGTGCCCAGTAACTACATACACAGTAAAATTTTAAAGTTGTATTAATACAAAAATATGTTTATAAAAACGAATTGAATACGAGCAATATCAAAAATAAATTAGGTAAATTTATATAAAGACAACAGCACACAATCTTTTTCAGAACAGTTTGGGATATATTTCCACTGTTGGGAATCAGTAATGTTAAGACATGCAGAAAAAAATAATGCAATAATGGTAAGGACAAATGGGGAGTAGGAATGAAAACAGAACTAGAAAATGAAAAAAGAACAAGAATTGGAAGACAGAAAAGAAGATGGAGAGATGAAATCCAGATGGACAGGAGATGGGCAAGAGATGGACAGGACACAAAGAAAACATGACAACAGGTGGATGAAGAGACTATCACTGACAGAAGAATATGAAGACAGAGAGATGGAAAGAAGATGGGGAGATGAAATCCAGAAATCCAGAAATTTTATGAAGAGAACTTCATCCGACAATGGACTAATACTGCCGCATGAGAGATGATGAAAAAATCTTGTTGCAGATTGCAAAAGGGCTGTCAAGGATTTAAAAAGTATAAAGCTAGTCATCAAACAAGATAATGTACATATTAAACCCTTGTCAACAATCATTGCAACCCAATGAAAACAAAAGCTTTTATACAGCTTCCAATCAATAATATGATTTATTAATTGGTTTGCTTCGTATATTTATTACTTTATATTTTTCATTTCATTTTCAGTAATTATTTCCTTGATCTGTCCTTGACTGTCATTGACTTGAAATAAATGTACTTAATTTATTGTTATTATTCTCCTTTTTTACCAATATATAAATACATATTGGTTGATTGATTGAATTTTGCGAACTAAGTTGTGCCGATTTAGTTTTTAAAGTGACTTGTCTTATTGGAACGAATTGCTGATTCGGTGCACTAGAATGACTAATAACCGCCAAACCAATGGTATTTTTCATGTCAGAACTTGAGGTGCCCTAAATGCAATTGTCTTAATGTTCAATTTAATCAAGTACTTAGACCTAATTTGTTTTAACCTAAAATCATATCTCGTGAATCTGGTAATAGCAAAATATTCGGGTGGTAAATTAATCTTAGAAACAGAACACGATAACAGAGAAACCTCCTTAGCATCTCCTGACTGGTTCTTTCATAATCTGCTAATCTTAAGAAATCACTTGTAAGTGTGTTTTTTCTCCCGATGGGTACAACACAATTAGGTCTGAGGTTGAATTCCACAGTTCCCGTGGCAAAGCAGTGAGTGTTTCTGGCGACTTATAACCCAAGAGTTTGTCATATTTGTTACTTCTCGTGTCTGCCTTACCATGGAGGAAGGAAATGCGTACACCATTTATCATCTTTATCATTACTCCAATCCATGTATTAGGTCACGATTTCAGTTCAAAGTTTGACAATTTCACACGTCGTAAAATGTCACATCTTCCAAACAACCCAAGTTGCTATCTTCTTAAAATCTGAACAATCACCCTCTTTTCAGGAGTTCAATGATAACTATATAGGAGTAATCAATGGATATCAAACCATTTTTCGTTTTAAGGTTGGATGTTTTTGTGTTTTGTTTTTAATTTGGTTCACGACAAGTGAATAATTATAAATCCCATTTTAAATGAAAGACAATGTGAATGTCAAGGTCAAAGTTCTACACAATTTCTCTCTTGGTTTTCTTTCCGAACGTTTTTTTTTTGCTTACAAAATGTAATTGAAACGGAATGTCATGACACGGAATCATTATAATGACGGGCCAATATTTGATAAGAGTCGTGCTATTAAAGCAAAACGAAACTCTTGAGATGTGTAGTGGCTATTCAAGGGTGCCCCTGGTAATGTCATGACCACACGAACACAATTGTTGCCAAGAAGAGACAAAACTTCCATAAAAGAATAATCACGTGCGTAGATCCCACATCTTCTATAATTTGTGCTTCGAGTTTCGCGCCCAAAGCGCACCGAGTTACTTGAAATATAACGAATGGTTTTGGGTTGAACTCATGCAAGCTGTCAATGACATTTTAATAGTGTAACGGTTCTGCCGAAAACCCATTATAGACCGTGGGATGATGCTCCAAATTCTGTTTTTCAGTGATCTACCTTACACAACTACTTACATTTGGTCTAAAAATTTAAAGAAAATTCAACTTACCACCAAAAAAAAAATCGTCAAGCACAAAACTTACGCAGTATGGATTTATTCGCGAAATGAAGCACAAAAATACAGCGAGAATAAATGGCTGAACGTGCAACAAAAAAATAGATGACTTGTAAGCTCGGCCAATCATAGCGCATATGACATGCATGTGGATGTGTGGACCAATGAAAGAGCTTGTTTCGGAGTCCTGTGGTTTTGTGGCCCTTTTTGAAACGACGGCGTCTGCGTTTGATTCAGCTTCAGGCTCCCTTATCTCGTCTGAAGCCCTGACTGAGCGCGTACGCAAAGCACGCACAATTGCCAAAACAACCGCGGGCTAAGCTAGCATCCGGAGCCGAAGCCGTGGTTTCGAAAAGGGTTTCAGAAAGATGTCGTCGTCTACACTTCTCAGGAAACTTCGTCCTGTGTGAAGGGGAAGAAAGTTGCGAAGATCGGCTCGTGTTGTGTTGCATGAACACAACATAAATTAAATCCAAGCTAGTTAGGGAAAATAATTATCGCTGGCAGGAGTTCGTTGGCCCAGCAGTGGTTAGGAAAAACTATCAGCATCGGTGATGTGCCGACGGACGCCATGGATGATGGATGATGGATGATGACATGACAGCGACCTACAAATACAAAAGACCTTCCCGGCAGCTCCTGGTTGGAGTACCGTGGATGTACTAACTACTAGTGGAAGCGCAACATTTCTTTCCAGAAATAGTTGTGCTTCAATTCGAAGCAAAGCAGTTAATCATTATTTTATTTTTATTTTGTCAAGTTAAACAAAATGAAATGCTCCTCCGATCTCTCAATTAAATGAAACGAAATCAGAGTCACGATCACATGCTGAGGATACACATTTTGTTGATGAATCATGATGATGACACACATCGGTTTTAGTTATTTACTTAATACTTAAAAACAAAAACATACATGTACTGTTACAATAAGTAATTACATACAGACTACAGTATGAAAAATCAATAAGCATTAAATATTTAATGCACTAGGCCTTTTAAAAATTTACACGATTTAGGAAAAACTGACCCTTACTTACTAGACTAAAACACTGAAGTGGAGGAAGGGCAAGGGTACATACCCCAAGACCCCCATACTAATCACGTGATGAAGTATGCTTTAATAATAATAAATAACATCCCCATCTTTATTCTTAAAATTCTAGAGGCAAACAACCCGCCAACCAGCTTTCTTTGAGATGTGGTATTTAAATTTAAATTTTGTATTTAAACTAAGGGGAACAAGCCTAATTTTGTTTTAAAATAAGATGAGTAAACTAGGGCCTCATTTATTTGTATTTCTTTTCTTTTCAGTAAGACATGTCCGCTCTGGGTTGGTGCTATCAACACTTCTGCAAATTCGCTGACAATGAAGCGTGCAGGTAGAAGGAGAAACAAAGAAAGGCAGAAACTAATCTGAGAAAGCTAGAGAAGAAAAAAAATTGAAGGTAAAAAAAAATAACTTGTTCATTACTCTCGTCCACCAGAAGAAGTGCGTAACCTTCTTTTCTTTTGTTTTAAGGAAAAAGAGAAAAAAATCAAATGAATATATGGTAAACTGTTGGTATTTGTGAACAGGACCAGTATCCCCATTATTAGGTGTATTTGCACTTTATGTGTTAAATAACAGCCCTCAAATTAAATAAAAAATCTGTGTAAATTTTGGCAAGAATTTGCTACAAGATAATGAAAAGTTCAAAGTATTGGGTAAAAAATGTCCTCTTTATATCAAAAGCTTTCCAGTGCTCTTTATCATACGTTTTGTATGGATTGACCTTTAATAATTGGGCACAAGTTGACTAGGGTATGAGGTCATGCTACTTGGATTGAGAAATTCGTACTGCCTAAATAAACTTTGGATTGGATGTGTATCTGCAATTACGGAACAATGAGTTGATCTGATTGCTTTTCTATGTTATTGTAATATTGTACCTTCACCAAAACCGTACATGTTTGCTTTTCCTACAAATTGTTTTTATTTTTTGTACTGTCTGTTCAGTCATCGAGTATGCTTTTCTAATTCGCTTGCAGAACGCGAGAATAGTGATGCCATTAGCAAAGAGACAACTGAAGGTGAACCACGATCAAAAGGTTGCTACGCTCTGACACTGGTGATTCTGAAACGCCTCAGCTGAACGTGCTCCCCGTACAGTGTATCATGCAGATTGAAGAAGAAAGTATGTAAAGGAAAATATCACACAGAAGATGTTCCTGTCAACGAATCAATTTCCCCTGCACAGACTTATGCTTTTGTGCCAATTGTGGAGTGGAAATTTTCCACTACACTTCAAAGGACTCGGATGGGGATGTTTATTCTGATGATAACTAATTTAAACAAAATGTTGCCTGAATCATCATTTTCAATAGAAAAGTAGAAAAACTATATAATTTTAATTCAATTTTGTAAAATCTTTAAATCTTCGAAATTGTTAAAGGCCCTGTCACACCATGGCGAATCGCCTTAACGTATGCCGGCGTATAGGCCTACAGAAACTAGTTCGAGCATTTTAAAAGTCCAAGAGCGTCCAACTTCCCAGAATCGCATCCATAGCGTACTGAATGTATACAAAGCGTATGACTAATGATTAATGAATTGATAGCGTATCACTAACTTAAAATGAAGTTATGTATGTTACACAGGTGGATACGTCAGAATACGTCGAGACTTGTTGGGGATACGCCAGGCATAGGTTATATAAGGTATTTATTTCGTCAGCCAAAGTACATCACAGAGCCCTATACCAGCCAACAAGTAACGTACCTCTGACGTATGTCTAACGTACCACGGGCAACGAGAAATTTTGAACATGCTCAATATTTTGTTGCGGGCTCTACGTGCTCCAAATTTTAATAGCGTATCGCAGCGTGCTCTAATAACATAAGCGACATATTACCCCTAACCTATATCAGCGTACAAACGTAATGTTGATATTTCGCAAACGATCGCAAACGTTAACATACAAGCAGGTGATATGCCATGGTGTGGCAAGCCCCTTAATAAAAAAACTCTGTGTTTTGAGACACTAAATACATGATCATCAATTTGTAAATTGCAAAGAAGATCCAATGGGCATAATTTCTTGGTTAGCTTTTTGTGTTCTAAACCAATGATGATTAAGAGAACAAACGCTGGGTGTTCAGCTGTTAAATTTGAATTTGAATTGTTTTAAATTGAATTGTTTGGGGGAATTTAAAAAGGGCCTTTTCAAGAAAGTAACATAATTCATCATGAGGGTAATATTAAATTTCAATGTTTATAATAACAATGAGTATTGTACCAGAAATATGTCATTATGATATGAAGAGAAGGAATAAAAAAATCTAAATGTGTGTCTCTTGTCAACAATATCCTTTTTTTGTTAAGTTCATTCATTCGATTAAAATTTAATTAAGGCTTGTCTAAGCTCTGAAGACTTAGTAAATGACCAAAATGAGGTCCAGAAAGTTTGTTGGTGACATTAAGAAACAATTGAAATAACTTAATTGGGGAAATGATTGATGTACAGAATAATATTTCCAGGGGTGTTAAATAATTAATTAATTGAGATCTGAGAGAAAAGAGCTGAACACCTGTAAATGAAAGCAAAATAAATAAGCCAGTATATTTTCCCCATTCGTTTGTGCACTTTGGATTTGCCCATAGAGTTTGTGCACAGTTCTCAATTTTTTACCAATAGAGGGTGCTATTTTCCTATAATTATTTTCTAATTAAAATAACTCATTACTGTGCAAGTTTTGCCCTTGACGACTTTCACATGTTATTCAGGACTACCATACGAACATCTGGGGACAAATTCAGGTAGTTGCAGAGGGTAGATCACAAAACTCGAAAACTAGAGCCCTTTTTGGTGATCATCCCACGGTCTGTACGCCCTCTTATTTACAAACAAATTTAAATAGTTTTGTTTGCGAAGGCTTCCATGTTCGTGGGGGTTTGTATTCTAAATAAAGCCGGCTCTGCTGGAGGTGGTGATTCATTAAAACAAATTGAAAAACATTCAAAAAATTGTTTACTCCGCTAAATTGACTTTACCCCCCCCCCCCCCAATTACATCTAGCGGATTCATTTTTAATAAGCTGAGCGAAACATGTCGCGTATAAGATATTTTGAAGGCTTTCAATCATCATTATTGATTCACTATTTTATTTCAGGTAACTGAAACCTTTCTCTTTGGTTACTGAGTCTGCGGTACCTTTGCTCTACTCTAGCACGTACTGAAGCCCAGAGGGACAGTAACAGGAAAATACCAGATTTTATAAACTCTGTTCGAAGACACGTGGGATTTTACAGTTCGGAATTGCCTTTGATGAATTCGGTCAATTAGGCAATGCATAGCACAGAGGTCTAAGTTTTCAGGCGAAAGAGTCTTTTTAAAATGAGATTCGCAAGGTCTAACCGTGTATTGGATCAGAACCATGCACTGGGTTATTGTGAAAGAATCACACTATATAGTCTATCTGTAGTGAAGGTCCATTTTATCTATTTTTAGGATGCAGGAACTTTCGTCAATGCAATTGTAAATCAATCAGTTGAATTAAATTCCAAACGGTATAAGGCAACATAATTAATTTAAACAAGTCCAACCTGTTTTGCATTGTGGTAATTTTTCCTTTCTCTCTTTTTGTCAATAGCTCGGAACGCGTTGTATACGGGGCAAGGCTAGTGTTTCTGATATAAGATTAGACTCTATTTTCCATCGATTAAAACTCCCATATCATACCATAGCGTAGTGGTGTTCATTGTTAACTATACCAGCATCTGACACACTTATCTTCGATTCTGTTACCTAAAACACACACATGTCTATCAAGTCAACAGCTCCAACATATATATTAGGTCCCAACCAAATATTGTGGCCAGTCCGTATGGCTTATTCTCAGACGCTCATATCCGGGCTATTCCTGTACGTCTTTGCTTCTACGATGTCTTGTGACACAAACAAATTTACCCACGTGGCAAGCAATGGTTCATTGTCACTATGCAATTATTAATAAACAATAGATTTGTGTCAAAGATTCTACGAAAACAATTCTTGAAACCAATTTAGCGAAAGTGTCTAATTTGACCCCTGTTCTGACGACACAGAAACGAACCCGACAGAAAGCATTGTACTTTCAAAGGGTGTGAGTGACTTGTCCGCCATTTTGATCTGCTGTAGGCTCATTTTGATACTTTAATACATTGCAGACTTCCTCTTCATCCGACTAAGGCCATGTTTAATGGCCTCCATACATGGCCTCTATGCATGGACTATCCTTTGCAACCGAACCATACGGCGACCTTCCAAATATATAATTCGCTGCGTCACATAGCCCCAATGATAAAGTCCGTCTCTTTAAGGAAAGGCCTGCGTCTGAAAACCGTCCAAGTCAGGCGGCCTTAAAAGTCTTGAAAGTCTCCCAATGTCTTGAGCCCGAGTCGTGTAAGATGCTTGATATCCATCCATCCTTGAGAATCATTACATTGGCTGTTTAATTCATTTGATTACGCCCACAACTTCCGCGCTGGTGACGAAATATCACAGGAGTTAAGCGTGTGATATTCAATTTATATAGATTGCCACGTGGAGTAATCTTAACGCACACATCCATATTTGTAACACCACAGTGGGTACTCGTTTTGGACTATGCATTTTTACTTGAGATTGGCATCCTTGGGCACTTTACCGTTACCCGTAACTCCACTGGAAACACTTTAAATGTGGCGTTAGTTTAACAACCAAAAAGTTTACGCGCAACATTGCTTTGTAAAGACGCGCTATACGGAGATGTAATCCAATGTAGAGAAAATTGCATAAACACTGTCACACCTTGCGGAATAAACCCCTACAACACACAACCTGTGAAATATTGACTCTAACTTTGAGGTTTGCTTAAACCATGGAGGAAGAAAATGCTTAAACAGTGGGTGTGAGGTATCACTTTAAGTCTGTATAACTGGTCAGCACTAGCAAGTGACACCCAGGTCTTGCTAGACTTAAGTCACACCCCATTATAATTCCTTCCTTCAACTGCACGTGAGAAACCTATGTACATCCGTCCTTGTAGGTTAAACTGTAGTGAGCGACGCTATATTCAGACAATAAGGCGAGGCAGCTTGCCTCGTTTTCGATAGAACCTCAACCTGTTGTCACGGCCCCGTTTCACGGCTCCAATTCGGCTTAACATGTAATTCTGCGCTTAAACAGGCACAGTAAACACATTACATTTGCGGTAAGCATGCAGAGACATGACATTGGACCCTGATTTGAAATGAATAGAAACTCACTGCATTAATAATAGCCAATCATTGCTGAGAAAACCAAGTACGATAACACGTTTTGCAGACGTTGG